>NC_030416.2:17869067-18099067 GCF_001660625.3 Ictalurus punctatus | reverse complement strand
ATGCGCATGCTACAGTACATAATCCAGAGAATAATTATTGCTTATTGTTGTCCCATATAGAAATAAATATAAATATATACATATTAGAGATGCACTGATGATACCGATGTATCAGCCGATAAAGGCTAATTTTCACACTATGGGCCATTGGCCGATAGTTTAAAACATTCGATGATCAGGGCCGATTATATCCTGTCAATCAAAAGAGGGTGGGAAAACATATTGATTTCATGCTGTGTGTATAGATGTCTCTTGTGTGGAATGACGACAAAACTGCAGTTTGTAAGCTCTACACTGCTAAAATTTTACACCGGAAGTGAGCAGCAGTGAAGCGGGAGTTTCGGCGTCGAGTCATTTTTTAGCCACGCTGCTTGTGCTGAATTAAAGCGCCAGTACACAGTTGAAAGATTTAAATAAGGATGAGTTGACAAAAAAGTATATACTCTCTCTCTCTCTCTCTCTCTCTCTCTATATATATATATATATATATATATATATATATATATATATAATATATATATATATATATATATAAAATCACAGAAAAATATATTTGTAGAGTAGTATTTTTCATATCCAGTTAATGTTAACATATAAAAAGCTTTCTATTATATATTACCAGTTTGATGTTAATGATGAAGTAGAAATGCTTTTGTTTGTGGTGAGTGAATGTGAGACTAACAGGAGGTTTTTTTAGAATTCAGTCAATGTTAATATGAATTAATAACATTCAATAAGTTAAGAAATCTTACTTTAATCTGCAGAATTTAGTTTGTGTGTTAATGTTAATTAGAGTAATGTGTTTTCTGTTTGAGACCAGTTACTGTGAAACAACTTGTTGAAATGGAAGTTTTTATTTGCACTTCCTTCAGAATTGTGGTATCAATTAGTATTAATTCATAAGAAGACATAAAAGGCAGAACTATCGGTATCGACCGATGTCACTCACCGAACAACTGGTTATCGGTATCGGCTGAGAAATTTAGTATTGGTGCATCTCTAATAATTATTGCTCATTGTTGCCCCTTACATATATACACACAAACAGTTAAACCTATTTATCAGTGACTATATAGGTTAGCAGATATGCTCCTAATGAGCACAGCTATGACAATGTTAGTTGTAAAAACTCCAGTTATCGGCAAACCTACAGTGTGCAAAATGTGGGTCTGGTGAAGGACACACTGTAATGAGTGCTGCACTGCGACATGTAAGTACATACAGATTTACAGAGGTGCTCTGGCCAGCTCTTTAAGCCTGTATATAAGATAAGAGGGAATATAATGAGTTTAATTTAAAAAAAAAAAAAAAAAAAAGGCAGTCCTTTCTCATCACCCTTCAGCTCACTGTTTCACACACATGGAGTACCCTGTGGTTGAAGTCTTCCGGTTGGTCAGCAAATACATAGTGTCCTGCTCCTCGTATAGCCTAGAGACCAGACGCAAGACGAGTGAGAGGAGAACGAATATATATGACCATTTCATAATAACTTCATATAACCACAATGTTTACTAGGTCAGCGATCACAATAAATATTCTGAGAATGACATTAAAGCTTCACCAAGTGACTAAACACCACCTTGATATAAATACTGCCACTTTAACTGAGAACTCATTTTTGTTAGTACTTTACTATCTTCGACTTTTGCAAAAAAAAAAAAAAAAAAAAGTGTCACATAAATCTTACACAAAAACAAACAGAAATCCTAGATTCAGGTCAACTCTTAACAAACAATCCTGATAAATCCCAGTGTAAAGTGAAAGGTTAATGTAGAACTCACGATTAGCTCCACGTGGGAATTTGGCCTCATTTCTTTGATTGAATTGCCGGAGTGGCCATCTATGCTGGAGCGTGACCCATAGATCACGGTAATGGGAATGTCACAGTGAATCAGGCCAATGCGCTGCAGCATGGGCCGCTTGGCCCAACCATATGAGATGGTCATGTTTTTGAAAGCTGTTTCCCCACTACAAATAATTTTTAAAAATCAGTTATTAGGAGTTTATTAGTGCAGCCATATCAGACCAAGTACTATTAAGTGAAATATATTATAAATATGATTTATTATTACAAAAAATAAAAACATAAAGCAACAGATTTCATCTGAAACTAATGACAAACATCAACAGTAACTGGTAATACCTGAGAGCAAGAAAGAGAAACAGGTTAAACACGTACGTAAATAAAGAGCTAAATAAATAAATGCACCTTGGGCTTTGGACATTAAGGTGGTAGATGTACTCTGGGACTGTGCTGTCATTAAACATGGCAGAATATTTCTTTTTAAAGTCAGGTCGAACAATCTGCACTAGACCTGGACCTACATGGTGAGAAAATGGCATACTGTAAAATAACATTTCAACTAATGTGCAAAACAAATTTAGACACACAACAGCATACATAATCAGCAGAACCACCAATATCAAAGAGGAATAACATGTAGTCGAGCTGAGGAGGGGGTGGGGGTGTAAAAACACAGTAGCATTTTAATATTCCTTTCACAAATTGTGTGTGTGTGTGTATATATATATATATATACACACACACACACACACACATACACACACACCCATCCATCTTCTATACCGTTTATCCTTCCTTCAGGGTCATGGGGAAACCCGAAGCCTATCCCAGGAAGCATCGGGCACAAGGCGGGGTACACCCTGCCAATCCATCGCAGTGTCAATGATTCACTGTCATTCCATCGCAGGGCACATTCACATACAGATTCACACACCCATTCATACACTACGGACACATGCCAAACAGCCTACCATGCATGTCTTTGGACTGGGCGAGGAAACCAGAGTAGCACGCGGAGAGAACATGCAAACTCCGCACACACAGGGCCATGGTGGGAATTGAACCCCCAACCCTGGAGGTGTGAGGCGAATTATTTTATATATATATTTTTATATATATATATATACTTATATATACACACGTCATAGCTAAAACTTGGGGGGGGGCTACTGCTCGTCTGTTTCAGTTGAAGACGCTAGAAAAGTTTACATGCAAGTTTTTTCTTAATCCATGAAAAATATGTTACATACAGCAGTTAATAAAAAAAGCATACATGGAAACTAGTGTTTACATCTTAAGTAAAACAGATGAGGAGCATCTCTTTTCTCCAGGTGCCGGAGCACTCTACTGTACTACTGTGCTGTTTGAGTGCATCTGCAAAGGTACCAGGATACTCTACTATTTCTGGTAGATTTTTTTTTAAAGTCGGTATCTGTGGACACTTTTTCAGCTAATACTGCCCATACCTCCTTGCATGAGGGAGGTGGAGTTTCGTGACTGTTTGTTTCGCCAAATTCAACCTGCTAACATGGTGGATAAGTGTTAAAGAGGCTACACAAACCATGTAAATGCTGGCAGGCCTGTAAGCAAGCCTATTACACATGTGACCAACTCCTTGAGCTGCAATAATTATGAGTCAGACTTTTCTTTCTTTCAATATCTTTAATAAACCATTAAGATGAGAATGTCAAAAATATTGGCGTTTGTTATAACGTTGTAATAACTCTGTGGTCAAAGCCCTTATACTGTATCTAACACGTGGCAAACAGAGCGCCATGTTTTTTTTTCATCCTGAGATAATAACGTACCTCCTTGTAAATGTATTAATTCTCAGAAAATGCTTCGTCTAGTTGTGAAAAAAAGTCTTAACCTACCAAGCGGCCCTGCAAGGCGAAGGCCAGCCAGTGGGTTGAAGGGGCTTAGGATGGCTCCGAGGACTTTAATCCACACAGGAAAGGGTCTGTCCTGTTCCCCAGCCTCTGGACACTCTGGAAAACCCCATGGTTCCACCAGGATCAGATGTTTTACTCTGAATAATGTAAAATAAACATAAGACAACTTATATTACCTTCACCGATGAAATTCAACCATCATAGTATAATGTGAATTTGTCCAGAGAGCTGTAGTACACAATGAAAATCACAGAGTGAATACTGAATAATTCTCATGGCCAACATTGCTAGATGAAAATTCTGTGCATCAATCCATTAATTTCTCATAAAATGTTAAAAATGCTTTAATGTATTTGCATACTCCTGATAATAGCAAAGTTAGTATTATATAAAGTATATTAGAAAAACCAAAGTATTAACCATTAAAAAAAAACAGCAAAAACAGGACAAATGGAGTGGTATCTGAAACACAATTACATTTTATTAAACACTGAGGTTATGGGTCAGTATCTTCTAAAGAAGAGAATGCAAGAAAGACGTGAAAAAACAACCTTGCTTTGAGAATAAACTCAACACCTTAATTACACCTACAGCATCACAGCGAGAAAGTTTAAAAGTGTAATAAATAGAACAGCAAGTTTAATTTCACCTGACATTTATTGATTACTCAAAAACTCAGTTTTTTTTCCAAAAGGAGGATCTTTTTTTTTTTTTTTCCCCCTCTGGATAACACCATGCTATGTTCTTTGCAAGATATTGCACACTAGGCCTCATTTATCAAACTGGATATAAATGACCATATTCGTAAATCGGTCAGAGGAGCATTTACACATGAAACGTGGCATCCATAAAAATACAGCTACTTTGGGAAAAACTAGTTTGTATCTTACGGGAGATTCCGAGTGTGTGAATTTGTGTAGGAGACTACTAATGTGAACTTTGATTGACACACTTAAGTAGGCGTGAGTTACTGCAATTTTCTACGTGGATTATGCTGTTGGCTTTAAAGAGTTCATTTATTTCAAACTCGCACAGAAATTGAATGGAAATTTTGTGAAAATCAGTGGATTTCATAGTAATAATTTGAAAGCGATCAAACCAAAACAAATCCATGAATTAAAACAAATATGACTAGCCATTCAATTAGGACAAAAGAAATGGCACCCTTAAAAGGAGGCGCCGATGTGGTGCACTGTATAAAGGTGCATTGCTGTAAGATTTAACACATGCTACAATTTCACAGTTCAGTGGTTATTTCATCGTTTTCGGCTCTTTGTGAGTTTTGTGGGCGTCACTAAATGTCAGCTCTGCTGTGAACACGCTTTGTAATTTATGGGCGATTGCCGTTATTCAACATACACACGAGTATGAAGAGAAAGCAGCGTTAATGAAACTTGTATATTTGTCAGGAATTTTGGTTTGGTTTGGGTTAAAAGAACGCTTTATCGTCTTACTCACAACTAAGGATTGATAAATGAGACCAATTATCAGCGAGAGATAACACAAAGTGACATAATGAATCTTAACTGCAAACCTGGAAGGGTATTTAAGTGAGTACGCGGTTGCCAGGTATCCTCCCAAGTTGTGGCCCAGTAGGATTACACTCTCCAGGCCTAGTTTTTCCCTCCACTCCTCGATGGACTCCACAAACTGCGTTTCGGCCTCCTGGGCATCGGTGCTGAAATGAGGCCTGCTACTCTGACCAAAGCCGAGCAGGTCAAGAGCATACACAGGCCTCTGCTGGGACAGAGCATCCAGGTTCATAGCCCAGAGACCCACTCCACCGCCAAAGCCATGCAGTAGCACCAGAGGAGTCTTGCGCTCCACACCGTCATTGAACACCAGCGTCCATAGCTTGTTGTCACTGGAGATGTTGACAAACTGCTTGGAGAACTTGCTCTGGATGACTAATAGATGTAAAAGTCAGAGAGTGAAAGATACAAATAAGGAGAAGTGGTCTATGTTTAGACTTGCTTAATTGGTCATATGTAGTCAGTACATGTAAGATAATCCAAGATTATGTTTTTAGAGCTACATCCAATATATGTGGGTAGCACAAGCTAAATCTCTTGCCAGGATTTTTATTTTTTTTTTAAGCTGGTCAAAAATAAGTGCACAATTGCATTATAATCACTATAATGATACAACATAACATTACCCAATTAAATATAATACGCACATTATAAGTGGGATTAAATGCAGACTACTGTTTCTTCATGGACAGCAGTGGAGGGAGGGGGAGCTAATAGTTTCATAAGATCACTTGTAGGTTACATTTTGCCACGAACAAAGTTTCTACATCACTGGCAACTGCACGGCTCACAAACCAGTCACAGCACTTCTCACTATCTGGCACACACAAATAATTTCATTTTTATTATTGCTCTGAACTCAACATCTGGAAGATACAGAAGTTGTCAGATAGGTAAGGATTTGTTTTTTTAAACCAACTTTTAAGCATGTGACTATGCAGGAAATATAGAATCCGGGACAGAACTGCTTGTGCTTACAGCATGGGAAGTTAATATTGAGTAATTTACTATTTTGTGTGATGAGAGTGGTGAGTGGGTGAAGAGATGAGAGGGTGATGAGATGAGAGGGTGGTGGGAAGAGAGAGGTGAGAGGGTGATGAGATGAGAGAGTGATGAGAGGGTGGTGAGATGAGAGGGTGATGAGTGGAAAGTAAGAGGGTGGTGAGAAGAGAGGGTGACGAGAGGGTGGTGAGATGAGAGGGTGGTGAGAGGGTGCTGAGATGAGAGAGTGATGAGAGAGTGATGAGAGGAAGGTGAGGGTGGTGAGATGAGAGGGTGATGAGAGGAAGCTGAGAGGGTGGTGAGATGAGAGAGTGATGAGAGGGTGGTGAAATGAGAGAGTGATGAGAGGGTGGTGAGAGGAAGGTGAGAGGGTGGTGAAATGAGAGAGTGATGAGAGGAAGGTGAGAGGAAGGTGAGAGGGTGGTGAAATGAGAGAGTGATGAGAGGAAGGTGAGAGGAAGGTGAGAGGGTGGTGAAATGAGAGAGTGATGAGAGGGTGGTGAGAGGAGAGGGTGACAAGAGGGTGTAGAGAGGGGTCAGCACTCACGCTGCAGCATCCTCTCTTCTGCCTCTTCCAGTTTGCACTGAGATGTCGGGCACCATGCTGGCAGCCAGTTGGTGATGCCCCACGACCTGCAACGTTTTAATATGAACTTTTTTTGCTTTTCAGTCTTTCTTTGCAGCACATTGCAGCAACATTTAGGAATATTGCTTTAGCAAAGCTTACAGAACAGCATTCAGATATTTTACAGGACCACACAAACACAGGTCAAAAGTTTAGAGACACTCGACTGAAATGTTTCTCATGACCTTAAAAACCTTTTGATCTGAAGATGTATGGTTAAATGTGTGAGATCGGTGTTGCAGACATAAATATAACTGTGCTGACATATTCATTTCTTTCATTAGAAAACAAATATTTTATTTACAAAAAAAATCTTTTTTTTTAAACAGATGACTTGGAGTGAAATATTCTGAAAAGCAGCCAATAAGTGTCCATTATCGGTGTGAACTCCTTTAATGCTGTTTAAAAAGCATCTCTGGGAGATTTCTCAAGAAATTGGTTGAGAAAATGCCAAGAATACATTTCTGGAAATTCTAAGCTAAAAGGGGGTCTACTTTGAAGATGCTAAAATATTAAATTATTTAGATTTATTTGGGATTTTTTTTAGCACAACATAATTCCCATAGTTCCATTTGTGTTACTCCAGAGTTTTGATGACTTTATTATTATTCTAAAATGTGGGGGGTGGGGGGTAAATGAATGAGTGTGTCTAAACTTTGGCCCGGTAGTGTACATTTAAGCTTAATAAAACGGCCAAATGCCAAAGATGCCAACACACACCAGAACGAAACAATGCCCAAGTAGGATGATCTTTAGTCAGTATCAATGACTGGACTAGATCTTATCAGAATTAGGTTATGGATCACAGTCCATCTTGTGCAGGAAGACAGGCTCTGAGACAGGCTCTGACACAGGCGCCAACGTGGACATGTACTAGTGTGGAATGACAAGACTCAGTGTGAAGCAGGACTACATGAGGGCATGCACTAGCCCAGTGGTTTTCAAAGTGGGGGCCTCAACAAGTTGGTGTGAAAAATAAATAAATGTATTAGGGATGCACGAAATGAAAATTCTTGGCCGAAGTCGAAACCGAATATAATGAAAAACTTGGCCGAAAGCCGAAGGCCGAACACGGTTTTTTATTTTTATTTATTTTGCCATTTTTTTCACCTTTGCTTAAATTAAATATTCAAAATGTGCTTTTTACTATTTTGTCTAGCTTTTCAAAGAAAAAAATCAATTACAAAAACTACAAATTTCAAAATATTTACTTAACACTGAACATTTTTTTTTCATTCCATAAGGTATAGGCTACCAACAAGGCACAATATAACTTTAAATAAATAAATGAGTAAAATAAAAATATTTTGATGTGGTCAACTTTGAGCCCCCCTTGAATGGCCAATGTTAGGCCTATGACTGACTACTGAAAGAATGTAACACTCTGTAGCCTACAACAAAAAGTGCATTGACAAGAGTGCAAAAAATGGTTCTATACGGCTGATTATATTGGGGATATATACCGCTTGCGTCCCTGTACACCTCGCGGAGCATTATAGTAGACATAGTATAGTTAGATACGTTGTTAATGTTATGGTCCTTGATAGATTTAGTTAGTTTAAACTATAGATTAGTTCATTTAGTCCCCGCTGGTTTTTCCACTCCCAGTCCATAGTACTAGTTCATGTTTCTTGTTTTGACCCTGTTTTCTGTGACCGCGACTCTGATTCCTGCTTTGTCCCGTTTATGCCTGTTTGCCGATCACCCGACCCTTTGCCTGTCTTGACTACGTTTTTTGGATTATGACTTGGATTTGTCTGCCTGCCATTAAATAAATACATCTTTACCTGCTTCCGTACTCTACTCCCTTACGCCTCCCGAAGTGACAGAATACTCCGGAATAGAAACAAAACAAACGCACGTCCACGCATATTTACTGTCCACAGTAAACATCCGAAGGGCAAGTAGCTCGTGCATGCGCGCGCCCTCTCAGCGAGGTCGTGACATTCGCGCGTCTCACTCTGGTCGCTAGGCTATTTTGTTGCATCATCAAACACGTCATTGTTCGGTCAAATTTATTCAGCCTTTTCACTTATTCGGCCGAACACCGAAAATGCTTTTTTTTTTGTTGCTATTTTTGGCCGAATAATTTCGGTTGCCGAACATTCGTTGCATCCCTAAAATGTATGTTTTTTCTTTAGTCACTCTCAGACACACACAATCAATTCCTAATGTAATGTAAAGACAAGATGTAATTATTAATAAAAAAGGAGGATATATTCAGAAGTCTGTATTTTTAATGTGTTTTAAAGACATCTTGCAAAAGGGGGGCCTCGGTCAAATTTTAATGCCATTTGGGGGGCCTTGCCCTGGAAAAGTTTGGGAACCACTGCACTAACCCACCAAGCAAAAGCTTTGACAACATGCACCTATGAAGTTCAATATTTACCTCAGAGTTGCGTCCAGGAATTTGACAACACTGTAGAAAAGCGTATGAATACGCAGAAACACCAGAGCACGCTGTACAAGTCTGAAGCCAAGACAATGTGAGGTAGTTTTTTTTTTTTTTTTTTTAGTATTTTGTGCTGTTAATGATTTAATAGAAGCTAGCTTTAAAAATGTCATATCATGAAGTCAGTTATTTGCACTTAAAGTGTAAACTACGTGTAGTAAAGCGTAATGAATGTACACATACACAATTTTAACAAAACAAATGCAAGGCAGTTTATTAATTCAGCGACTAGCTCAGTAGATAATACCGAGTTCCAATTGGCTTCCTAATTAACACGTAGTGCACTACATACCGTGTAGACACCATCACGTCAGACCGTATGGAGTTAATCAATATAGGGTGTATGAGGCTATTTAGAATCAGACAGCTGATAACAAGCAAGTCTGCTAGTTAACCATGTAACTACTACTACTACTACTACTAAAAGCAGAGCGATTATAAATCCCGTAGGAAACACATGTGATTAAAAATAATCACTCGCCACACATTCATTAGTTTATAAGGATATCAGAAACGATACAACGTGAAGCAACTAAACCGCTCTTACCCTAACCACAGAGGCGCCTCCATGCCGTTAGCCATATTCTGAGAAGCACTTGACCTCTGACGTCACATCGAACGTTGACTCACAACAACCAACTCGTATCCAAGCTGCATCCCAAATCATTCGTTATTGTATATGTAGTCTACTAAGCAGTGTGCGCGTGAGCCATTATTCAACGCCCTCTACTAGTGCACTCCTATACAGAGCCGGAAACCAGTTGGGATTCAGCCATACTCAGCACTTTACGACGCTGAACTTTGACACAACTGTTTGTTCGCAAATATAACATGAAAAATACCTGTTTTTATTTCAGAGAAAGATTCGTGTGTCCCCCCCAAAGTAGATTAGAAAGTAGACTTGGGATCAGCCTGCAAATATCAGATGACAAATCAGGTTAAAGAGTGCAAATAAAAAATGATTCACAAATATCTTGGAAATGTTGTTTTAAGGGATTAAAATGTAGTAAGTAAGTAAGTAAATAAATCCCTACGTCTGTCTTCCATTCATTAATTTAGGACTGAGTTACACCAAATGTCTTGGCTTGTAGGGTTTTACTTTATGGCAACACTTTTTAGGTTCACTTGTTCATATAGGGCTTATTAAGGGAGTATTACAACTGTGTGTGTGTGTGTGTGTGTGTGTGTGAGAGAGAGAGAGAGAGAGAGAGAGAGAGAGAGAGAGAGTGTGTGTGTGTGTGAGAGAGAGAGAGTGTATCTGTGTGAGTGTGTGTGTGAGAGAGTGACAGACAGAGAGAGAGTATGTGTGTGCGTGTGAGAGAGTGAGTGTGTGTATGTGTGTGTGAGTGAGAGAGAGAGTGAGTGTATGTGTGTGTATGTGTGAGTGAGAGAGAGAGTGTGTGTATGTGTGTGTGAGAGAGAGAGAGAGAGAGAGAGAGAGTGAGTGAGTGTGTGTATGTGTGTGTATGTGTGTGTGAGTGAGTGTGTGTATGTGTGAGAGAGAGAGAGAGAGGGAGGTGGTTCCCTAAATAAGCCCCAAGTCAACTCTTCAGTTCAGTGTTGTTTGGATGACGTGGAGGAGCAGGAGTTGGGTCACAGCAGCAGCAGTAGCAGCAGTTCCGTGGACCTCTCACACGGAAGTAGACCGCACTGAATCACTCCTTCTTCTATAACTTAAAATAAATGAGTCTTTAAGCGGAACTGCTCCTGAACTGCCGCTGTGCATATCCGTATAACTCTGTAAGTAGCCAGTTAGCAAGCTAGCGAGCTAGCACCTCGTCAGTTAGCCTGTCATTTGGTTTCTGTTTAAAGCTACGCATTTATTATAAACGAATATCCTCATAAAGTCATTTTGTGTTGAATGTCAGATGTTGAGAATTCCCACAGGATGTTAGGAAACCTCCTAGCTTATGTAACTTCTGTCTGCAAACACTGACTTCGCGCCCCTCCCTGTCATGTAGTTCACTGGCATTTCAAAACGAAATGCTCTGTCTGAATACACAAGAAGTAAATAATCTTCATATTTGTGCTCTGTGTTGTGTTATACGCCTCGGTCTGAAGTCTACACAGGGCTACAAATGTCTATCCGTCTAATTCATCTTTAGCACGGTTCATTGTTTACATTGTGTTAGTACTATAAATATGTGACCCGTATAGTTCTCGCCTCCGTCCGTTGAGGTGTTTAAAACACTCCCTTTATTCGTTGCCTGTATTGTAAGTATATAGAAATACTTTTTAATATTCGCTGTCTTATAGTTAGACCTTTTGATATTAATTCAGAGTCTCAGACAGCTCTTACTCTTATAGCACATACTCTTATTTTAATTTTTATTTTTTAACAGTAATGCATGCTCAAAATGATTGTCATGTTCCTATAATCATGACAGGAAGTCATATTTATATATTTGTATATTTAGCAAAAAAAAAAAAAATGTAAGGTCTATATTAAGTCACACTGGAGCTGAGGTCCAAATGTAAGACATTTGCATACCTCCAAAGTGTGTTTTCAGGGGCATTTAATGGTGGTTTATGGGTTCAAACATGGCACATCTATTTGAATATTACGTTCCAGTGGTCCAGTAGTCATCTGTAGATTAATCTCTAAAGAGGATGCTCAAATATTGCCCCAAACATCTGTTTGTGTCTGTTTTATCCGTGTGTGTTTTCTCATCCGTATCTTGCACAGGGATCAGGGAAAATGCAAAACAGTTTGTCCATCACTGATGGCGATGGTTGTTCATTTGGTCCCTTGGTGGTGTTGGAGCTAGCTGAGAACACTGAAGCAGAGGCCATCAGATGGTTATTAAGCAGAATAAGAGACAAGCAGCAAAATGGAGGTAATACTACTACTACTACTAATAATAATAATACTCCTACTAATAATAATTACAACATAATTATTCATAAAGCACCTTTCCCAAGCTCAAGGTCACTGTACAAGGAGATAATACATAAACACAGAATCAAACAAATACATGCGTCATATATACATATATACATACATACATACATACATACATACATACATATACACAGTAACTAAACAGGTAAATGCTATACAGAAGAGGGCTGGAAATACTGTAAGAAAGGATAGGTTTTTAATTGCTTACCCATGTAGCAAAGTCCCACTACAATCAAGATTTCAGCTGGTTGAGGCAGCCGAGTATGGATCAGAATCTGAGTCGAGAATCAGGAGTGGAGAAGAGATTCTTGATAATGAAGCATTTATTTACAATCTTGAATATGCATCTGAAGTATGCAGCTGTAATATTGTATGGTTTACACTTATTGCATGAATGCATGACACAGAACATAACCAGCAGCATAAGTCAGGCTCAACAGTCATCTTATACTGGTGTGCGGCGCTAATAACTGAACGTGCAGGAAACAATAACCAAACATTAGTTCCTTGGACAGGCTTTCTGACAACCCATTTATGTAAGACAATAATAGGTAATATAATCTAGCTTGGATGCCGATAGTGACAGATCATTTTGTGAAAATGCAGTTTATAATCCTAGAATGTTTGTAGTTTTGGACTCCTTGTGGTTTTTGAACTCTACAGGTTGTGATGTCACACTGTTTCTCTACAGTGCTTCTTTGGCAAGAGATACTGTGCACAGAAACCTTTGAGCCATGCACCATCCGATCTGAAAGGCTTCATATGTTGATAGCGTGTTGAGGAGTTTACTCCCATGCACGTTGATAGATCTTTTCAAAAAATGTAATTTTATTTCTAAAACATCCGCTACATGATTGCTATTTCTGGTAATCACACATAGAGTCGTCTCTCCCAGTCATAATGAACTCATGTTAACACATCTAGTGTTACGCACGTAATAGCAAGTCCATTGCAACCTTGTTATAGCTTCCCGATCCAGCCATGCGAACGATTTCAATAGGTTCTTCATTTGTCAAAGGTATTTCCCCTATATATGGAGACTTTTGGGACACCCTGTATATCTAAAAGTCAGCCATGGTTAGCACAATGCTACACCACACATACCATCACCTCAGACAGAAAGTGAAGGAGTCTTGTATACCTCATCCTCTAACGAAATGATCCTTTGAGGCAGACAAACTTTACAGTTTGTTTGGTAAATAGCCAGGGCTGTTTCAAGCTATAAGTTGTGTAAGTTGGCCCATAGGGACACCAAGCCACCGGGGAGCCCTGTAAAAATGTTGGATTCAAAAGTATTAAAGGTTCAACAGCCCTGCATATAGAGTGCTGTAGGGATGATGTATTTTTGTAGGCCAACCCGGAAGTTAGCATCACTCTGGTTCCCTTGATAAAAAGCCAGTAGGATTTTCCATTGGCTTTTAGATTATTGCAGAAAATAAGCATATAAAAAGTTCATGATTGAACTTTTAAGAATTTTGAAGCCAAAATACAATTGTCAAAAGTTTAAAGCTAAAGTTAGGCTATAAACAAACTACACCACTGTGGCACGACTTCGTGACCACCACTACGCTTCAGATTTTTTTCCAATTTCCAATGTTTTTTCAAATTTTTCCAATTTGGAAAATACTATAAATTGATTAATCTACAAGCTGGAAAGTTTTCAAGAGTGTGAGTATAAACACAGTGAGGCTGTAGTAGATGAGTTTTCCTGTTGTGATGACGTTTAATGTCCCCGACAACCTCTGTAGTCCTATTTAGCCACTTGTTAGCAACCGTCTTTTTCAAAGATGTAAAAGCCTAACAAAAGCACAAGTGGGGTATTACTGATGTATTTTATATTGTAGAATAAAATCTGAAAATATCTTGAGCTTGTGTCAACAATAGACCTTATTTCAGTCATTTGACCAAAAACACATTCAAGAAACACATTGACTTTGGGGCGATGGAACCAGAAAATGCTAAAATGCTAATTTTATATATAAATGCTCATTTCTGGGTTTTCGGACGCATTCCTGCAGCACTCCATACTGCACTACTCTATATCAAATCAAATCTAAAGCTAAAAAAAATCCATAAAAGGACCTAAAAGCTCCCACACTGAGCATATTTGCTGGCATTATATCCCTTCTGAAACCTCAAAAGCCTCATAATATAAAATCCAAAACTGATCCAACATATGAAACCGGAACAAGTTGTACTCATGCTCAAAATGACCAATTTTAAAGTATGTTTTAAAGTGGCCAGACTTTGCTGAAATATCACAGATTTAGTCACACAGCTTAACTAAATTATGCTTAATCGAGGAGCTGTATTATACCGTGTTATACTGTTCATTTAGGGTTGATTTGAAATGTTGAAAGATGTCAAATCTTTTTATATTTTAGATAGTTTGTTTGGCTTTGGTAAGACTTTTCTCATTGTTGTGTGCATGTGTTTGTTTGTTTGTTTGTTTTTTGTCATTTAGGAGCTGATCTGCTGGTGGAGCAGCTTCCACTTGGAGGACAGGAAAAGCAAAAAGTGAATCGTAATGTTTTTCTTGTGGGCTCCACCTGGCAGAGACTCCTGAATGGAGCAGAAGATTTGGGACTTTTTAAGGAGTTCCAAGATGGTACCATGAGAGGATTCACTAACGCCAACCGAGAGAGTTTCAAAGAATTCCAAGGTAAAGACATCTGTAAAGCTTAGCTGATAAAGCTGACCTATGGGTCACAGATTTACAAAGACTCTGTTGATTATAAACATACATTTCTCTAAAACTCTGATTTGTAGGGTACACATTCCTTATAAGAATTCAAATCTATACATTTCAGTGGAAAGATGAAGAATTATTTAGATGTTACATGCTTAAATCAAGTGTATTAAAAGCAGTGATTATAGCTGATTGTGTGTTTGTTTGTTGGTATTGTTTCAGGGGAGGGCGATGGCTTCCTCAGCATTGCAGAGTGTCAATACATTATCAAACACGAGCTGGACATTTTGAGGGCGAAGGATGAAACCCATGTTCCTGGATACCCTAAAGTTAGACTTTATCCTGGAAAGTCAGTCAGTAAGTAAACCAGAAGGAGCGCTTTTGCACCAATACTTAGGTTACATGAAATGTAGTTGTAGTATACCAAGTCTACATTTATTTAGACTTCCTAAGAGAATAGTATACCTGATTACATTAGATATCTATTATGTTAGGACTATAATGGTAGCGTGTCAGCAAACACCCAAACATTCTGTTTAATCGCTGCTTTTACATTGTTTTCAGTCCGTAGGTTGCAGTCCAAAGGGATTCTAGTCCAATATTTCCCTCTCCATGATAAAGAGGAGTTAAAGAGGCTCTCTTCCAATTGGTACAAAAAGATCAAGTTGTCCTTTCAGCCACTGAGTGAGTCCCTCAGTATGAGCTGGGTGAACGCAAACCTGACAGCTCCATCTTTCTTTGATTAAATTCTGTTTTTCTGTTCAACAATTTTATAGAATAATTATGTTATTGTAGAACTGTGAGCTTTTTGTGATTTTGTTGTTCTCACTTAAGATTGTTGTTTATATCCTGGCCTTTTAGAGCATTAGTTAAAAATAATAATAATAATAATTTTTTAAAATGACATTATCTGTAAAGCAAATAATTTAAGCATTGCTATCACCCCTCAACTTGTAAAAAATAAAAGTTTGTTTTTATTTAAAAAAACAAAAACTTGTGCACTTCTGCTGATGTTACACTAACCTAAGTAATTTGTTCTTTTGTGTGTTTGATGATGTAGATGATATCAGGCATTACTTTGGTGAAGGTTTGGCACTCTACTTTGGTTTTCTGGAGTACTTCACATTTGCCTTGATGCCAATGGCCCTGATCGGCATTCCCTACTACCTCTTTGACTGGGAGAACTATGATAAATATGTTCTGTTTGCCGTCTTCAACTTGGTATGGTCCACTGTCTTCCTGGACGTATGGAAGAGATGTAGTGCACAGCTGGCTTATGGATGGGGAACGTTGAGTCGTAAAAAAGCATTTGAAGAACCACGACCGGGATTTCATGGCATTCTGGGCCTTAATCCTGTAACAGGCCGTGAGGAACCGACATACTCTAACAGCAAGTATGTATATAAACATGACAACAGAAGTTATTTCAGTCAGGTATCACTGTGATACTCTTTTAAAGGTGTAAGAAAATATAAAGGCATGACTTACTGACAGCTGAATTTACGCTGAAGGTACACACTGTTAGATTCATAATTGGCAAAAAAAGATTTGGACCGTTTTTGAACATGCAGACCTAGAGATAATCATTTTACAGTCTATACGTAACCCTTTTTGGCTTGTTCCATACACTAAATTGACCCATTTCACTATAGCAATCGATTATTACCAAATGTTGGAGTTAAAATAATTATTTGTGCAGCATGCCTGAGAATATGGATTTGTAATAGAGATTTGTTATTGTCCCTCCACAGGCGACAATTGAGGATATATCTGGTGTCTCTCCCCTTTGTGTTGCTGTGCCTATACATCTCTCTCCATGTGATGATGATCTACTTTGGCATGGAGACCTGGGCTCTGAGTATTTATAATGAAGATCCAAACTTTCTGACCAGTGTGCTGCTCTTCATACCAAGTATCATCTATGCAGTGGTCATTGAGATTATGAACCTGTTATACCGCTATGCAGCTGAGTTTCTCACAGATTGGGGTAAGTGTGCAGAATTAAATAACCATGGAGTATATGTGTATGGCTAAAGAGCTAAACACTATACACTGACGCAAGCAGAATAAAAAGATATTTGCTGTATGGAGGAAGTATGTGAATCAACTGGAATTTAAGTTCTCAAGGAGCAGAACTTGTGTTTTGTTTTTTGCCTTTACAGTGCTGTGAAAAAGTATTTGCCCCATCCTGATTCCTTCTATTTTTGTGTATATCTCATCCTAAACTGTTTTAGATCTTCAAACGATGTATAACATAAAATAATGGCAACCTGAGTAAACACACAATAGTTTTTATTTCTTTTTTTTTTATTGAAGCAAAAAAAGTTATCCAACACCTATCACCCATGTGAAAAGCTAATTGCCCCCTTAAACTTAAAATCTGGTTATGCAGCTTTAAGCAGTACCAACTGCAACCAAATGCTTCCGATAACTGGAGATCAGTCTTTCACTTACTTCTAGGACTAGGATTTACTCCTATGCTTTGGATCATTGTCTTGCTGCATAATCCAGTTGTGCTTGAGTTTCAACTTCCGGACTGAAGACTGGAAATTCTTCTTTAGGATTTTCTGGTAGAGAGCAGAATTCATGTTTCCCTCAATTACTGCAAGTTTCCCAGGCCCTGAAGCAGCAAAGCATCCTCACACCATCACACTGCAACCACCATGCTTGACTGAATGTATGGTGTTCTTTTTGTGGAATTCTGTGTTTGGTTTACTCTAGATGTAACATGACCCCTGTCTTCCAAACAGTTACACTTTCAACTCCTCAATCCACAGAACATTCTCCTAAAAGGTTTGAGGATTATCAAGGTGTGTTTTGTTCTTGTGGGTTAGCAGTGGTTTTTACCTCGCCACACTTCTATGGATGCCATTTTTACCCAGTGTCTTTCTGATGGTGGAGTCATGAACCTTTATTGCTGCAAGAGAGGCCTGTAGGTCCTTTGATGTTGTCTTTGGCTCTTTTGGGACTTGCTGGATGAGTCATTGCTGTGCTCTTGGAAGAATTTTGGAAGGTTGGACACTTCTGGGAAGGTTCATTACTGTGCCGAGTTTTTTAATTTGGAAGTAATGGCTCTCACCGTGGTCCTTTGGAGTCCCAGGCCCTTTGAAATAGCTGTGTAAGCCTTCCCAGACTGATGTACAGTGGGGGAAATAAGTATTGGACGTGTCAACATTTTTTTCAGTAAATATATTTCCAATGAGGTTATTCACAAGAAATTTTCACCAGAAATCTGGAAATATGAAGAATTCACAACATTGAAGTCCATAAATTAAGTTATGTGTAATAAAGTGGAATGACACAGGAAAAAAAAGTATTGAACACACTAACTGAAGTTAATTTAATACTTGGTGGAGAAGCCTTTGTTTGTAATGACAGCTTCAAGATGCTTCCTGTATGAAGAAATTAATCGGTTGCAGTATTCACGTGTGATTTCGGCCCAATCTTCTAAACATATCGTCTTTAAATCTTGTTCAATTGGATTCAAGTCAAGTTATTGACTGGGCCATTCTAACACCTTGTTGTTTTTTTTCTCTGAAACCATTTGAGAATTTCCTTTGCTGTGTACTTTGGATCGTTGTCCTGCTGGAAGGTCCACCCACGTCTCATCTTCATCATCCTGGTGGATGGCAGCAGAATCTTCTGAAGAATCTCCCAGTAAAGGGCTCCATTCATCGTTCCTTCAATTATATGAACCAGTACCGTGCGATGAAAAACAGCCCCACACCATGATGCTTCCACCTCCAAACTTCACCGTTAGTGTAGTGTTTTTAGGCTGATGTGCAGTGCCATTTCTTCTCCAAACATGGTGTGTAGTATGACAGCCAAAAAGTTCAATTTTACTCTCATCTGACCAGACTACACTCTCCCAGTATTTCATAGGCAAGTCCAAATGATTTGTAGCAAACTTTAAACGAGGTTTGACATGCCTTTTCTTTAGTAATGGAGTCTTGGGGGTGAGTGTGAGCAGTGGAGTGCGTTGCCTGTTGTTTTCTCTGTGACGATGTTACCTGTTGCCTCAAAGTGTTTCTGGAGCTCTTTCCGAGTGGTCCTTGGCTCTTGGGCTACTCTTCTGACTATTCTTCTGACTTTCCGGTCAGAAATCTTGCGAGGAGCTCCTGTGCGTGGCCGGTTGATGATGGAGTGATGTTGCTTCCACTTGCGGAGAATGGCCCCAATGGTGCTTACTGGAGGATTGAGAAGTTTTGAAATACGTCTGTATCCGATTCCATCAATATATTTTGCAACAATAAGGTTGCAAAGGTCTTGGGAGAGCTCTTTGCTTTTACCCATCATGAGATGTTTCTTGTGTGACACCTTGGTAATGAAAAGCCTTTTTATAGACCGTCAATTTACTAACCCAGCTGATATTAATTTGCACAGATGGGGGTATAATTACTTTCTAATTACTTACGGACTTCAACTGGTTCCTTGCCTTACCTTGCCTTGGAGAACTGCTTTTTATTAGTGTGTTCAATACATTTTTCCTGTGTCATTCCACTTTATTACACATAACTTCATTTATGGACTTTAATGTTGTGAATTATTTATAGTTCCAGATTTCTTGAATTAATACTGATGTCTGGTGAAAATTTCATGTGAATAGCCTCATGGGAAATATATTTACTGAAAAAAATATTGACACGTTCAATACTTATTTCCCACACTGTGTATCAATCACCTTCTTCCTCATCATTTCTGGAGTTTCTTTTCATTTTGGCATAGTGTGTTACTGGGTAAGACCTTTCAACAAACTTCAAGCTGTTGAAAAGTTCTATTTAAGTGTTGGTTTGACTGAACAGGGTTTGCAGTAATCAGGTCTGGTTGTGTTTAGTCCAGCTGAACACCATTATGAATGCAGTTTCATAGATTTGAGGAATTAGTAACTATGGGCTGAAACACAGGCCCAGTTGATATTAGATAACGCTTTTGCTTCAATAAATAACATTACCATTTATAAACTATGTTTTGTGTTTACTCAGGTTGCCTTTGTTTTATCTTAGATTTTGTTTTAATTTCTGAAACAATTTAGTGAGAAACACATACTAAAACAGAAGAATTCAGGATGGGCAAATACGTTTTAACAGCACTGTATATATATATATATTTTTTTTTTCAAATATCAAGTTTGCAGTGTAGGCACAGACTTAGTCGAATAGGTTCTTGTTCTAGATCTGTAAGTGTTTTAAAAAAACCTGATTGAGGCACTTGAGATGATTACACAGAGAAAGATGGTATTGATTCTGTACACTTCACCTCTTTATATGAATAATTTCTATTCTCTCTCCTGCCATACATGTAGAAAACCACAGACTGGAATCATCCTTCCAGAATCATCTGGTTCTTAAAGTGTTGGTGGTGAGTTTTAAGATTTTCCTTTTTTCCCCTGAAGTTATTTATATTCTGCGTTTGTGACTGATAATTAATGCTGTTTAAATTTGAGTCATTGCTTTCCTAATAATTATATTGGTTACAATTATAGATAATCTTTTTTGCTTTTATTTATTTATTTATTTTTTACAGTTCAATTTCGTCAACTGTTTTGCTTCTTTATTCTACATTGCCTTTGTAATGCAAGATATGGCGTTGCTTCGACACGTGAGTAATAATGCAAAACTTGGTATATTATTAACTTCAATGAAGCACAGGTTTTTGCCTCTGTTACTTATTTTATGGAATGATTTTATAATTTTGCTGTCTTCAAAGGCATGTTCCTGATTATTATATTATTATATATGTCTGTTGCATCAAGAGATAAAGTACATTTGATGCTACTCTTACCGTTACCTCATATGCAGTATGATCTGTATGGAAAAAATACTGTATAATTAAAGATTTTGTTTGGTTTATTAAATTCCTTCCTGTTTTTTTCTTCTGCTCGTAATTCATGCCAAAGAATAATGTTGCTTAAAGCGGCTTTTGTGGGGGTTTTTGTGTGCCTCAGAGTCTCGCCACTCTGCTCATCACCTCTCAAATCCTGAACCAAGTGATGGAAGCTTTCCTGCCATACTGGCTGCAGAGGAGACGAAATAAGAAGGTCCATAAGAGAGTGAAGAAGATGATGGGAGATCAGGAGCTCCCCATGGTAGAGCAGGTCCAACTGGAGAGTGACATGAATACTTACCTGGTGAGCCAATAGAAGCCAACCAGGCAATGTAGTAGTTGAAGATTAACTATATTAAGAAAAATGACGTTTAACCATTTAAATCCATTTCAGTTTGACAAAACTGAAGATTTGGGTATTTTTATGATGTTCTTGATGCCTATGGATAATCATCATATGAATTTTCTGAGGGTAAAGGAAGACCATATTGTTTCTGTTTTAAGAAGACTTGTTCTTACTGTATGTCTGATCATCAGGGCACGTTCGATGACTATCTGGAGCAGTTCTTACTGTTTGGCTACGTCAGTCTGTTCTCCTGCGTGTATCCTTTGGCTGCTGTGCTAGTGGTGTTCAACAACATCACAGAGGTCTATTCAGACGCTTTTAAAATGTGTCACGTGTTCAAGCGGCCTTTCTCTGACCCTGCCTCTGACATCGGAGTATGGCAGGTGAGAGGGGGTGAAAAGTCCTTTTGTTTATCCTCTTTGCCTTAGACTGTCTTAGGACACTCCAATCGCTTCATCAATGGGTCCATCATAGATGGGTATAGTGATACAGCTTTAGGAGAACTAGCCTATTTCTGTGACACGTCTTTATTTTGTGTACTCTACAGTGGATAAAAAAAATAATACAAATTTGTCAAATCTAAGATGTGCTAAGCCCCCCCCCCCCCCCCCCCCCCAAAAAAAAATAAATAAAAATAAAATAAATAATTAAAATTGCTGTAATCCAAGCAAAAGCTTTAACAAAATGTTTGAACAAAGTATTAGTTAAGGGGTGTGTACACTTATTTATTGTAAGGATTTTCTTTTTCTTATTTATATTTGTTTGCCACTTGAATCTTTTTGGTTGCTATATCAATTTAAAGGTGGAAAAAGGTAATGTTCTCCAAAGAATCAGAAAAATAAATATTTAAGTAAACATATTGAAGAGTTTTATACCTTGTAACAGGCACCATTTTTAAACCCACAATCCTGGGAATTGAAACGTGTCAAGACAACACAGACGGAAGTGTTGAATTCTGAGGAGGGTGATAATTCATTTATATTCAGTGCTAAAATTCAGAACTGTTTTTTTTCTTTTCTTTTTTTTCTCTCGTCGTTTCTCACTCATTGTTCCAGCTGGCGTTCGAGACGATGAGCGTTATTGCTGTGGTCACCAACTGTGCCTTGATTGGTCTGTCTCCTCAAGTGCAGGCCTACTTCCCTGAAGCAGACACACAACTTATCCTCACTGTAGTGACTGTTGAGGTAATGCTTCTCTGTCCTCTTCTGTCTTTTTGGCAATCTCATGAAAATGATTTGGTATGTACATTTATATATATATATATATATATATATATATATATATATATATATATATATATATATATAATCTCAGTCAGCCATGGCATTTAAATCGTGCCATCAGGTGGTGCCAGTGAGCTGTTTTTGTGTTGAACATGAGAGGTTACTGAGGTTGCTGTCTTTGCGTGAAGGCTGTGACTTCCCTTCAGTAATCTTGTTAGACTGGGATAATGCAGGATATAGAGGCTTTGACTGTGTGACAGGAATTGAATAGAATATTGTACGGTATCCATGTATGTGCGTGCTAACACTAGAAATCCAACCAAACATCTAGTCCACATGTGTTCGTGCCAGATAAACCCAACACCAGCTTTGTCGCTAGGCCCCAAGAGACACACTCCAAAATAACTGACTCAAGGAAAACAAACACACAGTCTCATGTTAATTGAGCTAAAATAGTTCTGAGTTGTATTTCTGTGTGAGTTTAGAAAGGAAGTTATACTGCCACGATTTCCACTGTTGATAGGACTAGGCAGCAGGACGTAGCACAGTAATGTGGTCTAGTTGAATTGACGTATTGACAAACGATATTGTTTTTATTTAGGGCATAGAAGCATGTAAATAATACACTGGTGTTTAAAAATAGATAAATAACTCAAGGTATTTGCACAATAGCTTGAGTTATCACTCCACGTTTACACTGATGGGGTGTGATTATTGCAACTAATATAAATTCCAGCTAAACACTAATCGTATTCATTTATTTGTGTATTAATATGCGAGTGTATTTTAGACGGGTGATGGATAAAGGGTGGTTAGTACACAGCTATTTGCTTTTAGCTAGCTCTTTACGGTTGCTGAATTTGCTTGGTATACATGATCCAAGTTCATTCAGAGCAGGTCAACAGAATGTGTGTGTGTGTGTGTGTGTGTGTGTGTGTGTGTGTGTGTGCGCGCCTGAGTACTCTAACCTTTAAAAACCTCCGTCTGCTACTTTGCCCTCATTCTGCCATCTTGCTGCACCCTGTGCTCTGACTCAAAGTGTGTGTCAGAGTGTATGTCCCTATCCAAGCTCCAACAAATGCAGTGTATAACATTCATTGGTCATCCTGTTCACCTCCACCTGCTCAAGGGCTGCAGCTCAGCCCATGTGTCACACACAGGCTTAATCCTAAACTCATAACCTATCCTCTAACCCTGGGCCAGTGTCAGAGTTTGGAATGATGTATCACATTTTTCATACATCACCATCAGCACAGACTCTCTGACTATTAAGTCTTGCTGCCTGCCGAGATGAGGCTTATTATACACGTATCAGATAGTTTGTGTGACACAAAGCAAGCCATTATGTTTTGTGTGTGTGTATGAGCAATGATTCACACACTCATTTAGCAGCAGGGGCACGTTCTATCTCTCTCTTGCTCTCTCTCTCTCTCTCTCTCTCTCTCTCTCTCTCTCTCTCTCTCTCTCTCTCTCTGTCTCTCTCTGTTATCCTCCACTCTCCCTGGCTCCGTCTGTCTCTGTTGTATCTCTTAGTCCATTATGAGAACTGAGGGGAAATAAAACGCAGCAGATGATCAGCATTCAGAGGCTGTGTCTCAATTACAGCTGTTTTTTTGCAACAACTCCACAATACGGCACACGTTACTACACTTCTGTGCACAATGCACAATACTTATGAACTGTATCATCATCTGTCTTGTGTATCATTCTGCAACGGACACTACAATACAACCCTCCGTGTATTTCTAGTTTGTAAAACGAATATAGCGTAAAGCTGAACCAGAGGCAAAAACGGATTTAATTACTCACTGTCTTATGTTTTCAAAAGGAGAAGCTCGAGTTCGCGCTGCCTTTTCTTTCTTTCTGCATTGTCATGGACTCACAAGGGAATGTTTTGGAGACGTCTCTGTGTGTCATCCTTGATTTGGAGCCGAAACGGTTGCCTATTTTTGGGCCATTCGATACGCAGGTTATTACATGAAGGCATGCCTCAGAGAGCAGTAACCAGGCAACTGTGTAGCCACGGCGACAGGAGAGGGCTGAGGATCAGGAGTAATTGAAAGACTTGATGGCAGCAGGGCAAAGCTGGGCCTTTCACACAAAAAGACTGTGTGCCTAGCTACACTCCTAGGAGCACTGTTATGTAATGGATAGGGTTATGAATGATGTAGCATTTACAGCACCTTGACCCTATTCCCGTGTCTTTCTGCGAATTAAAGATCGTGATTTTTTAATTTTAAAATTACAACACAAAAAGATATAATCTCACATCAAATAGGATTTGTCCAGAAATGGCAGCTGTATTCAAATCTGTCTCGTTCATCACACTGGCAGAGTTTATGCTTGCTGTGTTTTATATCTTGGTACCAATTAGGATTTTAGATCGTCCGTTTCGTCTGCGGCTGTGTCCAAGTCAGTAAGGAAGTTGAATATGAAAGTGAACCAGAATATGTGTGGGTGGTTGTGGAAATTAAACGGCCCAGACTTGCATGATAACACACACGCTTTAACAGGCTTAAACATGGCTGTCTGACTGCAGCCTCAGTGCTCTTGCCTGATTTGCTACACATGTCTGACATCTTGAAAGATCAGATCAGACTAGCTGCCTTACCCAACCTCTCTCTATCACTCTTTTACTTTCTCTTGTTTCACTCACGTCTATAAACATGACATGCCAGAAAGCGACGGCTAGATTGGAAGCACAGTGAAACGCTTTCGAACCTCAGCTATTCTGTCTTATTCTGGTGTCAGTAGATGTCTCCTATTACCTTCCCAGTGTGTGTTCTGCCCTAACACATGCATCGATTTATCACAATATTTGCTTTCATCATCCATCCCTGCTTTAAAGTATATGAATAAGAATTTATTGTTTATCTGTTGTGAAGTTCCTGGATTTTATAGCATGCAAAATGAAGAGGAAATAGGAACACTAGGATATACTCCCTTTACACAGAGTAGAATATAAGAGCAATTTATTGACATGACTTGGAATTCGCTTTCCACATTGAGGACGTTTTTGAAATACGTATGGTATGTTTGTCCACATGCGCAAAAAGCCAACAATTATGTATTTCGATGCATTTTATTTATTTTTGTAGCGTCAAAGCTTGATTAGCTCTGAAAACTCCACATTCTGGTGACAATAGTAACTGAAGGCATTGAAGTAGTAATTCATTCAATCAGTATGCTTGTAAATTTTCTAAGGTATTAGAAATTAGTGTCGGTCCTTACCTTGACCTTGTTTGGGTAAGTCTCTCCTGTCTTTTAATCTGTAATAGAAGTGTTTGGTATGCAGGATGCTATGGGGTTTTTTTTGGGGTTTTTTTAGCGAAATGCAGTGTTTTAGACATTGTCCTTTAACTGATGCAGCACTATATAAGAAAACAGTGAAGCAGAGGACTTAAGTGCAGTATTCTCACTTAAATCTGAAATTTAGCAAACGTTTGAAGTGTTGATTCTTGGAGAGACATTAATAGTAATAGATAATAAATATAGATAAATGTGTTCTATGTGCTGAAGATAAATGTAACACTTTGTGGGGGGCTAAAATCCATTATTGCACATTTTGTTTTAGATTGAATGTGATAATTATTGCAGTGTCAAGTGCCACAGGTCTGATTTAGATGTTCAAAGCTCTTTCTTTTGTATACAGGACGTGTAATTGGGCAAAAATTGCTGTAGAAAATCGTTCTTAGTCTCCAAGAACGTTTTTCGACTAAATATAAGGCTGCACACGTTTGTTATCCATCTCCAGGACCAAACATCCAAAATCTGAGATCTTTGAGACAAAATAGACACATAGTTTTCGACCTGCACAAGTCATGTAATGGATATAAAAATACACAAGCAGTTAAAAATGCCATTAAGCACAATCAGGAGCACGGCTTAGGGTGAGGGAGTCAACTGTGATCTCAAACATGACCGTTACTTGGGGCTGTTAAGTTTCAGAATCGTAACTGCTGCTTGGAAAGGGTGCACAAGACAAGTTGTTAAAACCTTAAAACCTTGTGGCCTCTGATAATGTAAGTAACGCATCTAAACCAACACAGAAATTGTTGAACACAAAAAGTCCATCTCGGTCTCCAGGTTTGAATCTGGCTGAAAACCAGAGCGTGTCTACGTGCACAAACTTGATTCGAAATGTTCTGCATAGAGGAGTGTGTTTATGGACAGGCGTCTCTAACCTTATTAGTAGAGATGCACCGATGTATCGGCCGATACCGATGATTCATTATTAATATGAATTAAAAAAGTTAAGAAATCTTACTTTAATCTTCAGAATTGAGTTCATGTGTTAATGTTAATTAATGTTTTTGCTGTTATGAGACCAGTTACTGTGAAACAACTTGTTAAAATGGAGAGAATAAAGTTTTTATTTGCATTTCCTTCAGAATTGTGGAATTCATTATTATTAGGCATAAAAGGCAGAACTGTCAGTATCGGTCGATATCAATGAATAATCGGTTATCGGTATCGGCTGAGAAATTTAGTATCGGTGCACCTCTACTTATTAGCTATAAGGCTCAGTACTGTTATTTTCTTTACAGATGGATTCATCAAACATTAATTGTGGGGGTGTTAATAATGTTGAAATCTCTGTTTAACAGAGAAATTGCTGTACAAAACTGTACAGCATCACTATGTATTCACTATATGAATTATTTACTCATGGCATATGGAATACTTTTTTGCTTTATACTTTTGATGCGTGCAATCGACTCTGAGGTTGACTTCTCTAAAATGTTGCCACTTCGAGCTTTTGCAGTTCTAGTTAAGCCACATTGCTTTTCTGCAAAGGATCATTAGGTATTAGCTTGTTTAAGCACAAACCTGATTTGAGCACCAAAGCCTACTGTCTCAAGATGGACTAAATCTAGATCTCCAGATAAGCCTCATCTCAGACTCAATTTCACTCCTCATGTATTTTTCTGTGCACTGATTATTCTGTCCAGCTCTTTCTCCTCTTTGTTAAAAACCTTTTTCTACTCAGCACCATGTTTTTTCTTCTAGTTCTGATTTTGGATTTAGTGGGTAATGCTAACTAGCTGTAAGATGTCTCTAAGAGGTTTTGACAGCATTTATTAGTTAATTAACAATGCTAGAGATAGAAGTCATAATATACAGGGTGTCCCAAAAGTCTGCATACAGTGGGGACTGTGTTTGCCTGCACCATGTCGGGTGAGCCTTCGTCAGTGAATGTTCGTGGACGTCCACTTCTCGGCTGGTCCGCTACACTTCCAGTCTTTTTGAATTCGTTAATAAGTTTGGCTACAGTGTCAGCGACAGCTTCATGATCCAGCCATGAGAATGATTTCAATACGTTCTTCTTTTGTCAAAGGCGTTCTTAAAGGCTATCTGAAAAATATATTATATAAACTAAGTATGAAAAATTTTGAAAGAGTTTTTTGCTAAAAAGTGTTCATTTCTTCTATGTATGGAGACTTTTGGGACAAACTGTAGTTTATACCAGAGTGTTGGATCATTACGGTATATGGATATTATCAGTACAGTATGAGTTCCTTATTGTGAAATCATAGTAGTTATTGAACTGCTCATCAATGTTACATTTGTTGTTAGATTCATTAGATACTTCTGTCTGGGTCTAATCCAGATCATTGAGATTTAATTGGTGATCTTTCTGACTCTACACACAAACATTGGAAACTCCCCGTTACCTGTTTTAGTTCATTAAAATACAAAACCCTTTTCTTCTAACATTATGGCTTTAACTTCTGCCTCCAAATAGGTCAGGCGTGTCTGTGCATTTCATTTACCTTGGAAAGCCAAAGTAAAGTATTCAGGTCATGTGGTATTGTGGTGAAGAGACAAAGTGCACAATAGAGGCATGAAGCACGGAAGCAAGCAGTCTTATTCAAAGTTTAAAATCATTTTCCACAGTATGTGACATAGCCTGTTTTCCATAAATAACTTTGTGCAAAATTTTCCAGTGGTTTGGAGCACTATCTATCTATCTATCTATATATATATATATATACAATGATTAGATTTTAATCACAAGATTTAGTGAACTGAGCTTTCAGGAGCACTTGAATGTGAGAAACAGACAAGATCAGGATTGCAATAAGCCACTTCTGCATACATTTAGTCACTTGTTTACACTGTGTATGATAATATACATATATTTTTTTAATTTTACAAAGCTAGTGTTGCTGCCAAACTGTTGGCCTGTAGTGTACGCCGTAGTAAATCTCAATGAAGTTGAGGTGTACTTGGGTTTGCTTCTTGGTGGTTATAGGATATGACCATGTGTTTTTTTTATTCTAGCTTATAATATTGTTCTGCTGCCTTCTTGGCCTTGGCCCAAGTTGCTCTGGAGTTGCTGAAGCGTAGCTGACCCTGTGCTTCCTCATTCTCTGGAAATGGAAATGCATACAGTTCACTTGAGCTCAGGAATACATTATCACAGTCACATACAGAATCGTTGAAAAGATATCGCACACACAACGTGATCAAATGCTCCTTTGTTTCTTTAAGTGGAAACCGTTTCCTTTTGGTGAATGTTAAACTGAAGCTTAGGGCTTTTGCACAGACAGCAGCATTGCTTTTTTTTTCTTCTTCTTCGTCTTCCACTTTGGAGTTCCTTCCTCCATTTTGGAGGCTAAGCCTGTTGTGTGACGTGATCTATTTGAACCTTTTCTCCATTTTACCTGCCACTTTTGTGAGGTCAGTCTGATTGACCTTTCTGTCTGGATAATCTGTTTAATAATGCCAACTTTTTCAATCAGATTACTTTATAAAAATAAAAAAAAGTACATATGAGCATTTTGAATCTACAACTGGAATGAATTCATTCAGATGTCTCACAGAGCCTGTGACCTCAGTGACACACATGTAAATTCCACAGTTCAGTATAAATTCCCCATTTGAGTGCTTTTATGAGAGCATATATGTGGCACCCAGTTGCTGCCATTTTCTCATTCACATCAAAATCCCTGTAGAACTGTGAGAGAGCTGGTGCGCTCCTAAATGTATACACCTTTGGAACATGTGTTCTGATTACACAGAGCATTTAATACCCGGGCGTCAAACACACATGGCCTGTTTAATTCAGTCTGTGAGTCCCCACTGCCCACGTTCTGTCTATGCCACTTTACATGGAGTCGTATCTCACAGGGAGGAAATGCTGGTTGAAGTCAATGCCCCTGTTCTTATGAATGAAGTCAAAAAATAATCGCGTCGGGTGTTGGTCTTCAGAAGAGAGACGTGTATCTTTTTGAGAGAGATAATCCTGTGTGAGCTCTTCTTAAATGTCTTTATTAACGTTATAATGTAGTATAACATTCCACATATAAAATCCATCCATTTTCTGTACCGCTTATCCTACACAGGGTCGTGGGGGGACTGGAGCCTATCCCAGGGGACTTGGGGCACAAGGCGGGGGACACCCTGGATGGGGTGCCAACCCTTTGCAGGGCACAATTACACACATGCACACACTACGGACAATTTGGAAATGACAGTCAGCCTACATCGTGTGTCTTTGGACTGGGGGAGGAAACCTGAGTACTCTGAGGAAACCCCCAAAACACCGGGAGAACATGCAAAGTCCATACACACAGGGCAGAGGCGGGAATCGACCCCCCCCAACCCTGGATGTGTGAAGCAAAGGTGCTAACCACTAAGCCGCCATGCCCTATTTATGCACCATTAGTTGATCATGTTTATGGTACTGGTACTATCATTTTTTAAATATATAATACAGTTGAAATATTTGTGTTAGCATTTCCTTTTTTCTGGGAACATTCTACATTCAGAGCCTAGGTTATTGGTGTTAAATCATAAAGAATAAATAGTATGTTAAAAAGGGAATTACATTGTATTATGTCCTGTGAAGGACTCACAAAAATACTGATGTGGCTGGGAAAAATAATTTTGACACCCCTGATTTAAAACATCATCCAGCATAGACACTTGTTTACTCTGCTGGAAGTACGTTCGCTCTCGGTATTTGTACCCATCTCTCAGTAAATGTACCTAGCATTATTCACCTTTCAACTACTTGACAGTCCGGAGTTTGCTACTGATAAGCTGGAGTAGATCATTTACCACAATTTAATGCAGATTAGGACATGCGGTACGTTCACCCAGAAAACATAGAATGCATCACATAGAATGCATCATAGAATGCATCAAATGTGTATGTTATGTGTGTATAAATAAGAGACTTTGGTGAAGTTGAAAAGCTGAAAGTGAGAATATTTTTGAATGTGATTACCTGGATAAAGACATATTTCCCGCTCTGTTCCTAATTGCAGCATATCCTCCTGGCTTTCAAGTTTATCCTGGCCTTCATTATTCCAGACGTGCCCAAGCACATTCAGATCAAGCTTGCCAAGCTGGAGTTTGAGTCTCTGGAAGCTCTGAAGAAAAAGGTAAGTGTGTGTGCACTGCAAAAAATGCCTTTCTTGAAACAAGTAAGACTTAACTCTAGTAAAAGTGTACTAAAATCAAGCAAAAAAAAAAAACAACCTCAATCTGCCAACGGGGTAAGCAAAACTGTCTGGGTAAGAATTCTTGAAAATATCATAAATACTAATCACTAAAAATGCTATTGGGTCTTAAAACTAGACCAAAATGGCCAAATTAAAGCATGTTGTGCTTATTACAAGCAATGAAAACTCAGTTATTCAAGATAGACTTACTTCAAATGAGTATTTTGGTCTCTTGATTGAGCTGACTTTAAGAATTTATCCCTTAATCGAAGTTTAGTAATTAGCAAAACAAAAGCTTACAATAAGACAATTTCTTCAAACAGAATAATAAAGATAAGTGACTTTGTCTTGCACTAAAAGCATTGCCATTTTTAGCATTTTATTGAAATAGGGAAAGTGTCCGGGATTGAAAGAAGGTGGTGGATGCAAGCGCAGATTTTTATTGAATAAAGTGCAAAGCAAACAACCAAAACTGTGAAAACAAGCACCATAAAGATAACAGCGGACACAAGGCAAAAACATGCAGAGTATGTGACACATTAACACGACAACAACAAAAGCTTGACAAATAGTTGATGGAAAATGAGAACTTCTATACTGTGCTTATTAGGGGTAACACAGAACAGGTGTGAGTGATCAGTGGGACATGCGACATGGTCACGTGACATGCTGAGGCTGATGGGTAATGTAGTTCAGTGTGGATTTCAGCATAACCACGACACATAGCTGTGGTCTTAAACTTAAAATAAGGAAAACCATCTTGTTCATCTGCTGTTATATTATGCAGACAATTGTTGTAGCTTGTTACTGGTTAAATATTGTTCAATATTAGCTGGAATATTTTAAGACAAAGTTAGATGTATGTTTTAAAAATGTGATTCATTTTCTAATGCAAAATGAATGCTTGACAAGATTAGTTTTCTTTTTACACAAAAAATAAGACTCATTTCCCTAGAAGTTGTTTTTTGTTTTTTTTTTAACTTTCTTGAAATGACTTTTTTGCAGTGTGCTAGAGCATGAGAGTGAGAGATCGATAGCTCGGTATATCCTCCAAGTAGCTTAGAAATCTATGATTATCCCTCCAGGGCATATATTAGTCTACACATTGTGGACATTGTGTCATCAGTGCATAAGGTTCAGTAATGCACAGGTGCTGCAGACAAGTAGAAAAGCAACGATCCCAAACCACCAACTGATCCATTGAGAACATGTATACTGAAACACACAACAGACATTTCAGTGTGTGTGTGTTTGTGTAAACGTTTTATAATGAGCCTAATCTTTGGCAGATGTTTATCACCTCGAATACAGAAATACTGCAAGTACACATGGGTGTGCAGGTATGCATGCTACACTGGCTCATGTTCATAAACATACAACGTTGAGATCCTTTCTGGGAGAATGATTTCTGTTCCACAGTGGAAAAATGCCTCCTGTATGCTCACTTCGTAGAGCTGGATTTGTGGCAGGTGCACGGAATTCATATGACCACGCTTTAAAAACAAGCTCTAGCCCAAGACGGAATACTAATGTGTAAAAATATACACAGCTTGTTAGCATAATTAACATCGCGTCAACATAAACGTGTAATGTGAAAAAAGTTTCATATATACAGTTATGCTGTGCTTACTGAAATGTGCCACATTACAACTATCTCTCTTTGGTTTTGTGCAGAAGGCTCTCGCTCGGTAAGTCTGATTTTGGCGGCTGCACGGTGCATGCCAATTAATGGACATGAACAGCTGCCAAACTCTAATCCCTACTCCAGGCCCTCTCAGTCACAGCAGATGTGTGGTGCTGTGGTTCTTTTAATACAAGCGTGATGTGGGTTAATGTGTTGAAACACATAATGCAGTTACTGACTGTAATGTTTTTAACAAAAGGACTTGCTAATAATATTAATAAATAATCATATTAATCAATAAAACTCATTAATCATGAGAGGCTTGAGTTATTCTGAAACTAATGATCATAATGGGTCTGGGTGATCATCATCATCATCATGATGGAGAAGTCATATTATTACTAATGCAGTTCCTCAGATGTTGTTGTTGTTTGGCATTATTACCTGTACCTGTAATATCTTTCCAGTATGTAATCGTCAGTGATAATCTCACATACAGTTTTATTTAGCATTTAGAATTTTTTTTTTTTTTTTTTCCGTATGCCACAGTCTTTGTAATATTGAGTTCTTGTGGACAGATAGATGTACAGTTCATCTGTCCAGTTTGAGCCCAGATAAAACCAACATCCGTCTCCAGGATGAGCCCTGAATAAGCACTGTGACCTGATTACTTTAGTGGAAAAAACAGAAAGTGGAATATAAACAGCACAAGGGCCTGACGCAGTACTTGAGGTGCTCAGTGTGGAGATGGTGGTGTAAACACAAACAAAAGGAAATAGATTTTATTTTTTTTTCGAGCAGAAAGGAAGAAAGGTGCGACTGCTGTAGAAGGCACTCTGCCTGAGCTTCATGTGGCTAACATTTGTTTTAATTTACACAGAGTAGCAGGTTGTAAACTACTTATTGAATATATTGATTATATTTCAGGATGATGGAGGATGTGATATTTCCAAGTTTCCCTTTTGCGCTCCTTTTCTTTCGCCAACTCTGGCTCCAGCTCTGCTTCTGCTGCTTTATCACGATGATGGACACGAGCTAATAGTCTCAGCAGAGCCGGCTGCGAGCATTTAAAGTGCAAACTTAACAGAATCGCAAATTCTTGGCCGTGGCCATTAGTAGGAGAGAGCGTATAAAACCTTCTCATAGACCTCTGGTCACATTATCCCGAATCGCCCTGCAGTATTTGATTACGACTTTTAATTGGAGTTAGTGATTCAGGACTGAGGGTTCATTCAGGGAGGATGCTTGGTGCTCTGACTCGATATTATTAGTGCTAAGCTTAGGATTATGTGCCACTTAGCATTTAACTATAAAGAAGCAGCATGTGGCTAGTGAGTCCAGCTGTTTTCCATGTGTTCAGCAGCTTGTAAGGGCATAGACGTCTGCAGGGGGGTTGGGGGGGTGGGGGACAGGTCCTCTGGAGTCGAAGGGAAAGCTGAAAATAGCAAACACTGACAGGAGCAGTGGAAATCCCCCGTTCACAGCCAGCACTGGAAAGCAACCTGCCACTTGAAGGTGAGCTCCAGGACAAAGCCTTGTTAGGCAGTGCTGACTTTCTCAATCTGATACTTAAGTTACAGCACATGCTAATACACTGTGGTTTTGCCTTAGAGCCCAAAGTGTAGATTTAGTGATATAAGACTGAAGTATCCCCACACTGGCTGTATTGACTCTCGTTTTGATATTGCCTCAGTGTTTAATATGACAGCTTTCCTTCTCACATCGAGTCCCATGTGCTTGTGCTAAATCGTTCTTTAAATCTTCTGAGCATCCTACAGACTCATCATGCCCACGAACATTGCTCTACATGTCAAATTTTACTTCAAGCCCAACTTAGTTACAAATAATGAGCTGTATTTGCATAACTTGAACTGTAATTAAAAAGTTTCCAGCAGCCTAGTGCTGCGACTAGATCTGTGCAAAATGGGCTGCCATTTGGTAGCATTATCAAAATCATAGTAGAAAGTAACCAGTGTTCACATTTTAAAACCCACAAAGCACCCCAAGGGTGGACAAATAATGGGTGCATTTCAAAGCTCTGATCGATGCTTCCTTGATTCCTGTAGAAATCGATCAAAGTCTGCTTACCAATTCTTAAAATGCACTCTAGGGAATCAAAAACAAGGACAAAGGAGGCTTTTTTTTATTTTAGGAAGTTTCTTTATGTTTGCATGTGACATGAGCCTACAGTATAAATGCTTCACATTTATACTCCATAGCATCTTATTTAGGCATGTGATGATGTTTTAAAGTGCACCTATTATTGTTTTTCCAAGTATTACCTTTCATGTAGTGTGTTAGAGCTGTTTGTGAATGTAAAAAGTCTGCAACATTTCTAAAAGCGCACAACAAACGGAGTTATTGATTCCCAAAAGAAGGAAGCTATTGTGAACAGCTGAAACGAGTCGTTAGTGATTCCAGACTTACTTCCTGTACTAACCTACGTAGGTTTGTAACAAAAAGCCCCGCCTCTGGTCTTCATCACCTGCTCGCTGACAGACGGAGCTGAAAGTTGTTATGGTAGTGGGCGTTTTCTTTTTGAAACACGCTGACAGCGGTAGACCAATCACAACAGACTGGGACATCTGACCAATCAGAGCAGAGTATGCTCTCTGAAAGGAGGAGTTTAGAACAAATCATTGAACGAGTCTGGGGGGGGACAAAAAGTAATGCTGCAGTTTAACTTATGAGCACATTAAAGTGTTTGCATGTAAATTCATTGTATGAGACTTTAAAAACAAAATAGGCATGTTTCAAAACCAGAATAGGTGCGCTTTAAGTAAGTAATGAAACGATGCATGCTGTTTCATAGGGAAATGATCAGTGACAGCGTGGTGTGATGCCGTTACCACAAAAGTGTAAAGCGTTTTAGCCCAAAGTGATTCCTTTGATACCACAGCAATTTACCAACGCTTACTTTGTCTTATTAATTAAACAGGACATATTGTACTTTGTCTATTTACAGGTTTTATTAATGTTTTGGTACTTCCATGAAACAGGTTCATTCCTATTACATCATAGCAGCTATAAACAGTTCTCTCACCAGCCTCTATTTTGTTTCCTCTCTTGAAGCAGCTCGTCATGTTACAGAGACACTGAAAAGTGCCAATTCCTGTCTTTTGTTGGAAACCTTAAAGAGACAGGTTCCAAAAAACTAATTGTGTTCCCTGTAATAATGATCTATGTAGTGCTCTTGATTTTTCCAGTGCATGGAATTTCATTTCATGATTAAAAACCCCTATGATGCTCTGTGTCAACACAAACACACAGCAGGATATTGTTAAAGACAGAGTGCACAGTGCTGAAGGTGCTGAATAGAAGCTGATGATGTCTACTGAACTCTTTCATCACTGGGGAATTGTGTGTGAATAGCTTCCCGCCTTGCTGTGGAAAGTTAATCATGTAGCACCAATGATGGCTGATTGCTCCAATAACATCAGCTTCTTTAAGCCAGATGACTTGTCACATGATTTGTTTGCTTCTGTCTCAGGGTGAAAACACATTTTCAGCACTTGTGTATTATTTCCTCGACAATTCAACGCTAGAAATCTCAAAATGTTCTGTCATTTATAGGTCATTTCAGTGCAACTACGTAAATCAGCAGTCATCCCGGAGTCACACCGGTTTGAAGGTGCTTTTCAGTTTCAGATCTATCGTTCTGAAATTTGGAACAAATTGGGACAGCGTGTCGTCTAGTACCGCCGTACGTCAGGGATGTAGAGTGGGGAATAGCAGGGCACATCAGGTCAGGGGTACCATGCAGTTTGTCAGAAAGCGTATGCTCTTTAGCCTCGCAGTCTAGCCGGTTTTACTGAAAACGGACCAAGTAAAACGTCATCATCTAAAGCATGCTGTCAGGCCTCAAGCAGTAGATGTGTGCTTCACTATCCTTTGATGGGAAACAAAGCCAGTGGTGCTGTCGTGACTGATTGAGAGTGAAATGAATCATGACAGTGGATTCACGGGCGGAAATTGCTGCCCAGCTGTAAGTACACTTTTACAGCAGACTCGATAAACACTGTTTGTGCCATGACATTTAACACACCACAGGAGCTGTGTTGTTGGTGTTCTAGGTCAGGGACAGTGATGCTAATGACAGGACAAATATTGTAGGCTACATTACAGTATTGGAGTTGCTCTATCACGATCAGAACATTGTAGGTCCTTAACAGTGTTTGAACTACAGGAGAAGTGAATAAGCAAGAAAAAAAAAAAAGGGTTTGTATTCAGTAATTGATTAAATTTAAGGCATTTCTGCAATTTTCTGGCTTTTCTCTAAATGGGTTATTTTTTGAAATGTGTAAAACTGTTCATTTCTTTTGTCTTTTTTTTTGTCTGCGTTTTTGGCTTATTAGCTTTGAGAGCAGAAAAAAGAGGCTGCTGAGGGAATGACTTTATAGTTACTATAACACAGTGGTGCTTGACATTTTCTATATCTGCATAAATATGACTTAATACATTATCAGATTTTGACAGCGATAAAGAGACCCCAATTAAACAAATGAGACAAAAATATTAGACTTCATATTTAAATATCATTTATTTATTCAGGAAAATGATCCAATATTATATATATGTGAGTGGCAAAAGTAGATACTATAGTAGAAAACCTTTGCTAACCGTATCTGGTGTTTCCGGTAACCGTTGATCAGTCCTGCACATGGGCTTGGAGGAATTTTATCCCATTCCTCAGTACAGAACAGCTTCAGCTCTGGGATGTTGGTGGGTTTCCTCACATGAACCGCTTGCTTCAGATCCTTCAACATCATTTCTATTAGATTAAGGTCAGGACTTTGACTTGGCCATTCCAAAACATGAACTTTATTCTTCTTTAAATATTCTTTAGTAGAATGACTTGTGTGCTATACTTCTGCAGATATATAGCAAATTCCAAAGGTTCACAAACTTTCAAGCACCACTGTAAGTAATAACAGGGACTAACTTATTTTGCAGATGTTCCCCAACACTTTGTAACTTTATGTAAATGTGAACTATACAAGTGTAAAATGGATACAGTGGATATAAACAGATAAAAAAAAAAGTAGGACATGTCATCCTTTATTAAATAAAAAGTTAGTGTTGGCAAGTTGATAAATAAAACACTTCAGGATGTGCTTTTGTAAGAAAATAATGAACCTATATATATATATATATATATATATGAGAGAGAGAGAGAGAGAGAGAGAGAGAGAGAGAGAGAGAGAGAGAGAGAGAGAGAGAGAGAGAGAGATAAAAAATGTATCAGAAATGCATTCAGAGAGAGTTGGCTCTGGTACTGTTGGAATATACAGATCATTGTACTAATTTACACAGTGTACTAAAGGTTAAATAATTTTAATATACGCATACTTTGCAAGGCAGTTTTGATCTATGTTAATCTGTGATTTCTTTTTTTTGTATTAAAGCATCAGATGTTTGCCTTTATAACTTGTTTCCAGAGAGATCAGAACATCACCATGCTTTGACATTCAAATATTAAAATATATTCAAAGTTCTCCCTTCCTAGGTATGCTTTTAGCTTATACCCCTATCATGGTTTTTGCTCATTCTAGGGCAATTGTTTGAGCCATCTATTTTCAGGACTTAATTATCTGCAATATTGTGTGTGCTATCTAATTCATTGTGCTGCTTATTGTCTGCTGCTCTACTATTGTTGCACATAATCAATACTATAATCAGCAGCAAACATCCTGCCGTGGAATCGGAGCTTCTGCTGCAGCTCGGGTACGACTTTTGGGTTAGGATTCCTCTGCCATCGTTCTTTCTGCACGTTTTCCATGGATTTTTTTTTTTTTAAATGTAAAGCTCAAGGAATGGAATGGATTTTATATGACGACTCATTATTCGTTTTGGCTTTCATGGGTAGAACGCGAAGTGGCTGGAAATGAAAATAAGTATAATTGCCGCCTTCTGAAGATAGGTTCCATTTTTCTATTGGAATGTATTAGTTTAAAAGGTAGACTGTTTAAAAGGTAGACATTAGTAGGTAGTTTAAAAGGTAGACATTTTGTCCATTAACCTGACACACACTCAGACTAGGTGCCATACAGCTATTCTGATAATAGCCCATTTGAATATTTTGGAAAAACAGCAACACAGTGGTAGAAACATTGCTTCTAATCCCCGCTCTGTTGTGCTTTGAGAAACGGCCAAAACCCAGAATGAACACAACGCTGTAAAAGCCACCGTGTCAGCAGCATGTGCCTGCATTGATCTCATTTCTGGCTTGAAAAGTTAATTGTACATAACACTCCTTCACTGAGGCTTTAATTTGCTCTGGTTTGCAGGCAGCAGACTTAATAGATTAACTGTACCTTAGGCTGTGCCACTCTGTGACATGTTTCTAATGGAAAGAAAGGCTGTATATTTAAAAATAATTACATCTTGAAAATCTCCAGGCCTAGTGAGGAGATTTAACTTGCTGATAAGGTGCAGTGCATTGCGGCTTTGGTTTCCTCTTTGTAAAGAGCGTGTTTTGAAATTTTCACCTTAAAGTTGCTGTTTTAAGGAGGTGTCAAAATGGCAAGTGAGTCTTGTTGGTGCTTGTTCCCACCACCTTCACTCGAAAGTGTGAATCATTCAAGATCACATTACTCCAAATAGTCAAAGACTGCGCCACTTATAGCAGCGTCTATATTCAGCTCCTACTTCAGTCTGTGTTCATATAGATTTGGGTCTCCCCACCCTCCACGGCATGCATTAACAAGAGCAATAACTCACTTTGATTGCAGTCAGATCTGACCCTAAATATAAGTTGCAGTATTAACACTTTGCTTGTTTTTTGTATTTTCAGAAAATGCTGGAGGCAGCAGAGATATCTAAGACCAATAAGTAACGAGCAGCAATGAGGCCAACAGTTGCACAGCTTCTGATGCCGCAGACCTGAAACTGCCTCAGGTGTTTACATACAGTGTATCCAATCAAGCATTACATATCACCTACCATGAATATGCACTTGTGACTATGTTCTTCACATCCAGCGTAAGCGGCAACTCAATTACTGCATGTTAGCTAGAGCAACCTCAGTTTGAGCTTTTAATTGTGATTTTATTTGTTTTTGAGGTGTTCAACGTCATAAAGCCAAGACATGCATATTGGCCTCTAATAGTAATAATTGTATGTGGAATTTGGTTATAAAATAACATATAAACAGTTCTGTGAGACTGTGTTATTATCTGTAAACTGTACTGAGCATGAATTGCACTTTACTAGTGTAAAGACACTGCTAGTGAAAAACGATAGCGTACTTGTGCCTGGGCCACTACAAGATTTACACAGTCATAACCCTTGTTGAAATATATACAAGACTGCAAAAATAATGACAGATTTTTTCCTGGATCATGATTTTTCTCAGAATTCTTCTGAGAGCGTGACTTCAGATCAAGTTAAACATTGGGGAAGACAGTCCTAGTGTTGGTTAACTGTATTTCACATATTACATCGATTGTGTTTTGTCCCAAGACTACAGGACTTCATTCGTAGCTGAACATTTTGAATAACAGGCAGCCACAACTGAACTGTGAGTAGATCAAGGGGCTGAATCTGGATTTTACACACTACAGGATAATCTTGAAAGATAATCCTTTTAGACCAGCCTAAAATTAGGAAACCCTTGCGATGTTCGGGTGAGGTAAATCGTCCTGATTATTATTCCCTAGTGTGTGACCCACGCAGAAGTAGTTTTGACATGTACACAATAGGGTAAAGGATTTTTGCTTTTTTTTCTTGGCCATGTGTGTATTTATTCTCCCACACACTCCTGTTCAACCAAAGACTGAGTTGTGCCTTTAGTTACCATTATATCAGATACTCATGTTACTGATTGTGTGCACTGTACTTGAAGCCAAGTTAACCTGAAAATAAATACCTGAACTATTACAGTGGTAAATGTCATACTCTATTCATTACTTGCCATCTACTCAAGTGTATTCAAAAGTTGTCTAAAGGTTATACACCCACCATCCACTTTATTAGGAATGTCAAATCATGTTGCAGCAGAGCAATGCATAAAATCATGCAGAAACAGGTCAAGAGCTTCAGATAATCCATCTATCTTCTATACCGCTTCATCCTTTTCAGGGTCACAGGGAACCTGGAGCCTATCCCAGGGATACACCCTGGACAGGGTGTCAATCCATCGCAGGTCACACAATCACACTCACACACCATACAATACATTCATACAATATGGACACTTTAGACAAGCCAATCAGCCAACTATACTTGGGTACTATAAAAACTATACTAGGGGAGGAAACCCCCGCAGCACAGGGCTACAGTGGGAATCGAACCCCCAACCCTGGAGGTGTGAGGCAAACGTGCTTAGCATGGTTAGCACATTACACTTCAGATAATGTTTATATCAAACAGCAGAATGGAATAAAAAAGGTGATGTCTGGCTTTTATCATGGCATATTTGTTACTTAACTGGGTGAAGTATTTCACAGAAACGACAGTTTGAACGGAGAAAAAAAAAACTGTCCAGTGCCCACTATAGCCTCATGATGTGGGCTTTTCCGTTGTAGCCCATCCACCTTAAGATCTGATGTGTTGTGCATGCTGGGATGCTTTTCTGCTCACCCTGGTTATAAAGAGCGCTTATTTGAGTCCTGTAGATGTCCTGTCACCTCGAACCAGTCTGGCCAGTCTCTGACCTCTCCTCATTAACAAGGCAGTACTGTGCACAGAACTGATGGAGACAGGATGTTTTATGTTTTTCACCTTTCTGCATTAAATCTACCCCCGACACCCCCCAATTTTTTTTTTTATGAATAAATAAATAAATAAAATTAAAAATACAAATAACAATGTGCTGATGTGAACATTAACTGAAGCTCTTGCTCTCAATGCATTGTGCTGGCTGATTGAATAACTGCATGAATGTACAGGTGTTCCTATTAAAGTGGCTGGTGAGAGTACATCTATTAATGTGTATAAGCTTTTTACATAAAGGAATTGAAGAAAGGTGTGATCCAGTTCATTTATCATGCAATTATGTCCTACTTTTTCTTTAACAACTTATTACATGTGGCAAGTTCGACTGCACAGCCATCATATGTTGTTTAATCTATTTATCATTAGTTATTTCTGTAGGCATAGGGTAACTATCACTTAAGTGTCTGTCTTATACAACTCAAGCAAGTAATATAGTGCTCAGTCATGTAGAATCATTATACCTGAGGAACCAAATGGCAGCCTGAAGCCTTGCTTGAGCACTACTGCCAGGGTGATAAACATACGGTTCATCGGCCACGGCATCAGGACAGTGTGAAAGAGTAGAGTAGTGTTAAGTAGGGCAGAGCTCATCCCCGCCTCTCAGCATTTATTCATACTGTGTGGGAACACAAACAATGTGGAACACACTGCATACACATGTCCAAGACTCTGATGGCCTTGGAAGGCACCAGGATACTCGAGAAATCTGGCAGCAGGCGTTGGTAGTAAATCAGTATATGAAACCTTTCAACAGCGTTTTTTGAAGGCTGCCACATCACAACATGTTTCACTTCTCTCTTTGCACTGCATGTGCCAGGGCTGAACTCGCAGCAGGAACGTTGTGCCCAGCGGGAGCTCAGCTTAGGCTTTAGCAAGCAGAAAACCTTCAGGAGACGCCTATACAAAATATTAAGGTTAAAAGTAGCTTCTACAGACGACTGCATATACGCAGAGGAGAAAATGAAGACAAAGAAATGTAAAGCAACAAGCCATTTACATCTATGTACCATGTAGTGTATGTTATGATTTTAACAGTGAAGAAACGCCTATCTTTGGTCTTCACAACTGACTCCCAACTTCTTTCGCATCCCGACATATTGATTTCTAGGTATATTCAAGGTCCATCTTTATAGGACAAATCACAGTTATGCAGCACATATGACCTGGATATCTCATTTAGATTAAAAAGGACCTGCTGCTTCAGACCAGACAACATCTGACAAACTGCTTTCCTTTACACGTTCAACTACAAAACCATGGCCACTCTCAGGTAGGTCTAGTAGATTAAGAAAGAAGTTTCAATACTATTTGTCACTTATAAGATCAGTGACATTCTTTTATATTCACATGTCAATGTGTTGGGATTTCGTTAGTTTCACATAATTCTTCAGATTTGTTAAAAAATAAATAAATAACTGCTCATAGGATGTTTTAAGAAATGCTTTGCTAGGAACTTTTAGTAGCACTTGAGAGCTTCTAAAAACTCATTGCTGGTTAAGCAGAAACAGAATTTGTTTACAACCAGGGGTTGAACAAAAATGTTTAAATATAGTTAAGAAACTGAATTTTAACACTTAATATGAGATTACTCAGTGTTCAGTAGTTTAACAAAACACATTGTGGGTTGTTTTTTTTTTTTTTTTTTTTGCTTTCTATGAGATTTCATCCTAACCTGCCTGTCATCAGTTTCTGCAGATATCTCAGTATTGCTTCTGTGACACACTAGCCCATACTGTGTACCCTGGGGAAAAGAAAAACACAAACAAAGCCCAAATTTAAAGACATTTTCCACAACATTTAATTTTTGGACATTACCATAACTATATATAAGTTGTGAGGACAAGTTTCAACAACAGAACATTTAATCCTTTTGCTTCTTTACTGTTGTTTTTCTTTAGAAGTCAGTACACAATTTTGGTCCAGTAACATTTTATGGCAGTTCTTTTCCTTTCGATGTCCATGGATCAATTATGTTGAACATTCAACACATGCACATTATCATTTTACCTGTTTTACATCAGCGCAGGACAAAGTCTGAGACCAACATTATGAACATAGCACTGTTTTCTTTTTCAACATTGCTAAATTTACTGGAGACACTCACGACTAGTAAAGCTATATTACAGCTATGAACCAGATGGCTGATGCTGCGGTTTTACAGAGTGTGCACGGTATTTACATCTTTATTTACAGACCTTATTGTTTAAAAAGAAAAACAAAAATACTCAAGATAATTCTCTTTTTTCGGTCAAGTGAGCCATTCTACGGCTGTACATATTATAAAAACAAACAAACAAACAAAAAAGTATATTTACAGATAGCTGCAACTTATAGCTTATTGCCAATGCCCTTAAAATATCTCAGACTCTACTGCTCTCTCTGCTTCAGCCTGGACTCTATACAGCTTTTTACACCAGGTCATAGATGGTCTTTCTGAAGCAGTTTCCTTTATTATCTATTGCCTGAATGAGTGGTCATATATCTCATTATGTTTTCAGCTGTACGTGGGATTTAGAGCCAGGTGATAAATCAGCGTGGCTTTAACTCCAACGCCAGCCCAATGCCTGCATTCAACACAGCATGTTAAAACAGCAGTCCTTTCAGAAAAAAACAAAACAAAAAATAAAAACAAGTTTTAAAAACTTATTTACATACCCTATAGGCATCTGAGGCCAGTCTTATTTGAAGACTGGTAGTTACAGTAACTGAAGTGTTTACGGACTACAAACAAAGGTGAGTGAGGTCAGAACAGTTGGATTGGGATCTGGAGTTCAGCAGTATATAGGAATTCATTTCCTAGTGTGAAGATGATGATATTATTCATGTCTTAACCTATTAACAGAAATAAACCACCAGAGAACATGGCCAAACTGTGGAATATCGTTCGTTATGTTAATGATTTGCATTATTAATACGGTGGATGCGGCAAAGCTCCAGCAATCTATAGTCTGCATTATTATTCCTGTTCATCATGTACTGCTGCCCTAACAGGACTCTCTACATTATCTGGATATTGGCAGGTTGGATTAAAAATGGCTGCTGATTTGACAGATTTGTTTTCTTCAATTACTGTATGCAAACCTTGAGGCTAGGTTGGAAACATGGGGCTTATTTATCTGAAAAGTACATTTTGTTCACATATTTAAATGAAAATCTAAATTGGTACATGGATGCTCAATTAATTCTCTGAAGAAAAATAAGTGAATTTGCTGACAATAATGTCCTGTTTGTCTTGGGGAAATGTGAATGTTTAACAGTATTTTTAAGAACACAGAATATTTTAAATGTTGATAGAAATATATTTTTTTTAATCTGCTAAAGGTAGTTCAATATGTGCGCTTCATTAAACCACCATTAGAAACTTAAATATGTAATTCAATCAAGAACTGATTTTCTGTGGAATTATAAATTGGTCAGTTAGTTTAAGACATAGAAATGGCCATTAATCCAAACAATACTAGTTTCTCTCAAATTAGCTGTTTTTTTTATTTCTTGCTATGATGTTTGAGCTCTGATTGTAACTGCAGCACTTTATAACTTTAGACATAAGTGCTCATACGACCTACCAGTTGCTACTCTGCCATGCTTTTGGTCATATATATATTTATTTATCTTTATTAAATATCCATTTTATCATGAAATAAAAAAATCTACAGTTCTGTTTGACTGACTGGCCAAAACCAAACCATGTAAACCATCTTAAGAGCTTATCAGTTCAGGAGATTTAAAAAAAAAAAAAGGCAAAAGAAGAGGATGCAAAGAAAAGGGCTGGTGGAAACAAAAATACATCACCTATGGGATGGAAAGCAAATGTAAAACAGTAAGGAGGACTAAAAAAGGACAACCTCACAAAGAGGCAGAAAACAAGCTAGCAGTGTGCAACTCAGAACCCAACAGGTCCAAGGAAAATAAATAAGGTGTAAGAATGATTAAGACGACAGAAGGTTGGGAAAGATCACACAAAGCTACGGGAGTTTTCAAATCGTTATTATGCTACAAATGCAGCGATAGGAGCAAACTGGCTATGAGGTCTGGTCATGTGATCCACCATCATATGACCTGGCAGCAGCTGGCCTGGGCCGATGTACAAAGCAGCCCGTCCCTGGGGCTCCTCTGGATGTTTACGGAGATTGTTTTCTCACACAGAGGTAGCTGAAGCATGTTGGCTTTCAAGTTCAGGTTGTTCCCCTTGGCCAGGGCCAGTTCATTCAGCATGGCTGCAGTTTGGTCCGGGTAGCGGTCCATTAACCTACCGCCCACATTTAGAGTCTTTTCAAGGCTGCTGGTTGAACCAATGCACATCTTCCATGAGGACTTTTCCTGCACTCTTACACTGGAGAGACTCTGTGGATCCATGATGAAGCGTCCTCCTCCTCCCGATCGGCGATGCTGCAACTGGGCGTTTAAACAGAGACTCATGAGCTTCAGGCTCTCCATCAGTTCTCCTGTGCTCCGGGCTGCAGTGCGTGTGGAGCCTGAAGCAGGGTTGCTACTGCCGCTGGAGCAGCTTGAGGGGCTTCCCTGTCCTTTAGAGCCCCCTCCCTCTCCTGTGCTTCCACTTCCACCATTTCCGCCATTACTGCTGCCCCTGTCGGGTCCCGAGTTACCCTCTCCTGGAGGTTTGCTCTGTCCACCGCTGCTGCCACCCCCTCCGTTGCCCCCTGAATTACCTGGTGGGCCCTCACTACTGTCCCTACGGTGCCGGTTGTATGTGAAGCCTGACTCTTTGTCAAGGCGACGGCGGTGGCTCTCCGAGTCGTCGTCACTGGTCTCCGAGCTGGAGCAGCTGGAGCCACGGCCCTGGCTCTTGCGTCGGGTGTAGCGCTTCGGCGCTGTACCGGGCGACGGGATGTTCATCTTGAGCCGGCTCAGTTTGGGTGGCAGACTTTCGTCCATATTGAAGTCGTCGTCATCGGACTCGCCTTCCTCTTCATATATCTGGTTGAGCACTGGTGCACTCTTGCGTGATGTAAGCCGGTTAGTGACAGATGGCGGCTTGCGGCGTAGGATCACCTGCATGGGGAGTGGTGACGGCTCCTGCTCCTCCTCTTCCTCCTCATCCTCCTCTACACGGAAAAGGCATGTTCGCTGCTTGGCCGAGGCCAAGGCAGGAGGAGCTGTGGCGCTGGGTTTGAGGGGGCTTTGGGTGAGACAAGTAATCTGTCCAGGATAAACAGCAGTGCTACAGGCCTCGCTGATCTCCTCCCGGCGGCCCAGATCCAGCAACCCTTTGTTACGGTGACCATTTAGCAGGTTCTCAGCGCTCCGAGCTGGAGACTGTGGCCCCCCTGCGTGCGAGATGGAGGAAGCCGCCAGGCTGTCCTCGATGTCCTGGTGCATGTCATTTTTAGTCGGCCAAGACTGCCTATAAAAAAATAAGCAAAAATATTAATCACGAGCCACAGAGAGGCAACTCCAAGAAAACTCATGGTTCCTGAGAAAGGCATAATAATAATAATACTATACTACTACATCTATAATCGGCTAACTGACTGAACACATATATATATTCAAAAATGACTAAAAGACCCAAGCACACCATTGGAAGAATAAGGATAGAACGTGCCTTTATAGGCAGGCAGAGCTGATTATCCTGGACGCCTATAACAATCACCGAACTGAGCTTCATGGTGAATCAGAGAACACTTGTAGGATTAAGGTCCTGTTTTTGCCTAAGTGGTGAATAAAGAAGTGTGTTTTAATGGGTTTGTATCCACAGTGTTGAATGGGTTTGAAGCTACGTGACCCAACAGAGTCATACTCATGTTCCCAGTGGCACTGAGTTGCATTCATGTTCCTAGGTTTTCATAGCCAACGTCAGACCTTTATCAACAATACACAAAGCTTTTGTTGACATGGCAACATGCCAAACAGGGCACCCTTCTCATGTCAAAGTACAAAGCAAGAAACACAATACAAAGACCAAAAAATACTTTAAAATAATGGAAAGGCGTCTCATAGTCCCAATCAGCCTGGCACTTGTATGTTTCTCCATCAATCCTATAATTTCCCTTCCAACACATTTTCTAGAAAACAATCGGAGTACGTAGATTTAAACTAAAATAGTCTTGATGAATCTAAAAGTTAACAATTCAGTTCCTTTCTCCAATCCCCCTAGACAGAAAGCAGCACCTCTGTTTTTCTAGGTCAGTCCAAACGCATTTTATAGCCCTCTAACACATTTATCACCCCTGCACATCATTCCAAGCAGAAATGTGCTGTCTGCCTTCATTGTGCATTGAGAGACAGATCCTGACATACAGCAGAAGCAATCTCTCAGAAAGAAGGCTCAAACTGAATCCTATTCCTTGGAGAGGGCATCTGGGGGCAAATGTGTGCCAGTAATTAGACCTTAGCTAGCTCGCAAGATACTGCACAGATGCTCTTTCAAACCTTGCTCTGGATATACTCTACTCATTTCAGAAATGAAACCACAGGATGTGAAAGCTCAGGCAAAGAGCGCTCGTGCAGTTTGTGAGTGCATAACAACTGAAAGAGACATCAGTCCAAGATTGTTGAGGAGTCTGTACTCGGTTGCAGTGGAGCTACAGCTCGATCCCTAGGCCCTTAGGTAGAGCAGAGCCAAAAAGGCCATTAGCTGTACCTGAACTGGGCTTTGATGTTGCTGGGGCTGGAGGATCGGGGCTGCACCTCCTTCTCCTGCTTCTCCCGTAGGATCCGCTCTGCCAGCAGGAAGTAGGTAGCTGTGATGTGGTTGTACTTGTTCGTTTCTAGGGCTCTAGGGAGGCAGAAAAATAATACTTAGGAGGATAGAAACGGCTAGAAAGAGAAGAAACAATGAATTTTCAGATCATGTACTGGGCAAAGAAGCCATCCATAAGTACACCAAAGAGGATAACAACTCCTGATCAGTCTGTACTCGGTCTTATATTCTGCTCGAACATGCCTGACTAAAAATAGCAGGCTATTATGCATGTGCACTGATTTCTGTGAGCCTTTTTAATGCAGATGTAATGAAGCTGGCATGTCTTCAGTACGGTTCCAGTGCTTAGCGCGGGCCGAGCATATTTGCAGTCCCTCCTCTCTGCTTCTCAGGGATTACATGATAATGAACAAACAGCAGCCACTACACATGGCTGTTTTATTGAGAGCTCTACCACAGAGAGGGGCAAAAATCTCTTCCTTCCCTGCAAAGAAATCTCAATCTAAACGATACTGCCTTGACATTTGTTGTCAGCTGCTGTATGAGTCATGGAATACATAAATCAAAGGAAAAAACTACTCATCCTGAACAGGAACAGGCTCTAGGGGCACTTACTCAATGATGGCTTCTCGATCTGCAATGTCTCCGAGCACCATGCGCTGGATGATGGAGTTGTGTTCTTCCTCAGAAAGGTTCTTGTGGGACACCAGAGGTGTGCTGAACTTGGTGGCTGGAGACGGATCCACTCCCTGCAGCCACGCATGGCTCTCAATCTCCTCCAGCGACGCACGGCGCTTGGGGTCCCTCTGCAGCATCCGATTTATCAGACTGTTAGGAAAAAGAAAAAGAGAAAAGATCAACTTCACCATGACATATCGGAGCATGCAAAGTCAATAAGCTATTTTAGCGAACACCATCAATCATCTTACTCTTCACTGTCACTTCTGCTGATCTTTCCTTTCTATTTCACTCCATGAGTGACTGGGGTAAGCATTAGTCTAATCAGCATACAGGGTATAGAATGAAGGGGGGAAAATGATGTGAAAGTTCTCAAGTTAAAGTTGGATATTACAATGACATTCTATTTAATGCAATATATGTAGTGCACACCATTCAGGCATCAGGCATGCACATTTACTCAAGTTATACTAAAATGTAACCTGCATAACAGCTACTCTTACACGGACAGTTTATTTTTAAATATGCCACTGTTTGACGAATGGTATACAAAACTTGGTCCGAGGGACTGAGGTGGTTGCCTTCGAATTATGAGCAGCAGTGGCCCAGCGCTGACTGATTAGATTTTGGAGGCAAGTTTCTGCTGTCCAGTTCCAGTTATCAAATCAGAATACGTGTGAGAAGAACTTAAGTATTGGCTACACAAAATGTTAGAATCCTGTAATTATATCTAGCATTTGTCAACAAACTCTTTTTTTTTTTTTTTAATTAAATCGCCACTGGTCAACATCAGTAATCAAAGGTTTGCCTGTTAGAAGATTACTAAATTAGCTGAATGTTTTTTGAAAAACCCATCTGATAAAGAGAAGCCACTGAAAACCTTATCGACTCCGTAGTCAGTGAGAAGGGAGAAGTGACAAGTGAGAAGTGTAAATGATCGGAGTAAAGAAACAAAAAAACAAAAAACAACAACAAAGGGATCTCTCAGGCTTTGTGAGCAGAGCACCATCCTTACAGCAGGCCGTTCAGCATTCTGCACATGCACAATGCCGACATTACAACTCAGCCATAAAGAAGCACTGCAGCTTAGGTTTCGTGAACACTGACTGCTTACTTTTTACTGGACAGGAGGAGAGTTTAGTCTCAAAAGAGAAAGAGATAGAAGAACCAGCTCTATGTGCATGCCAGTAATTACAGATGCACTTTATTTTAGGGCTTTTTATTAGCAGTTATTTCAGTTCAACTTGCTGTTCCTACATGACGCATATTGTTCACCATTAAGTATGCAGGCTGTCACACTGAAACCTTCTCTGGGATATTTGAAGCAGCATGGTCATCAGCTCCTCTGGCAACGACTGTAGCCACAAGAGGTCTATAATCATAGAGTAAGCAACAGGGCCAGTAGCATGAAATAATGGGGTTCGAATTTAGCCTCTCATCATGCCCAATATCAATAGCCAAGTAATCAAATGAAGAACAGATCATACCAGTGTATTAGATCAGAACATGTGCACGCTCTTGGTTCTGTTAGGTTGTCTTAAAATAACATGTTCTATGTCTCAGAGTAGAATCATCAAAGATAGTGAGTGAGTAAGACAAAAGGTGATTAGCGCGATTCACAGCACTGATGTTATGCAAGTCATCCGAGACTTACACAGGTCTCTCCTTTCACCTAATACTATGCTAACTTTGTGCCAATGCGTAACCTCTCGAGATAAAGTGGTATGGCAACATCATTGCTCTGGTATGCAAAGAATTTCAACACACCTGCGTCAAGTGCAAAGTGAACAGCTGGTCAAGATGATGTGTTAAGCTTCCCTTCTTTATGAGCCTGGAATTTAGTCGCTACTCTTTCCTTTATCGAATGAATTCAGGGCGACAAATCCTCAGCAGCTAGAAACAAAACAGGTCGTAGAGCCCAGCCACCAATTTACTTATAAGCCAGCCCACATCTATTTTAACACATCCGTACAACCATAAAATGTTCCATCTCTTCCCTGCGCTGAAGCACTTCAGCAGTGGCTGATGGGAAAATGTATTTCTTATCGGAAAAGCTGGTGGTTTGTTAGAAAAAGAAAAAAAAAGGAGGTTGATGAATTGCTCTAATTATGCTCATCAACTGAGGAAAAAAAAAAAAGCCCAGATTTGTTGAAAGCCTTCAATTTGAGGAGCTGCACATGCTGGTGAGATGGAGGTCTGCTAAATGGCTTCTCTTTCAACACAAATGAAGAAAACACAGACAGAAATACGTCTGAAGACAATGGGACTGAATTAATCTGACCAAATCAACACACTGTAATTAAAATACCTCCATTTGGCACGACTAAATCTAGACAAGCTTGGGCAAAAATATAGATAAATTACTGAACATCAGAGCATTCTGGGAACTCAAAAAGTCAGCAAACCTTATTTAACAGATGACCAAAAAAAAAAATCATACCATTAATAATTTGAGTAGTAAATTAGAGCTGTGGTTTTAAAATGATATCTGATGACCCCTAGGAGTCTGTGAAACATAGGCAGGGGGTCGGAGAGTTCAAATTTTATTACAGCGCTGGAAATCACAAACCACCATTATCAAAAGTTACATTTTATTTACTATTTAGTTATCATGATGTTTGACTGGTCACGTGAAGTAAATGTGTTTAATGTAGAATAACTCAAAAATATAAATAATGTCATATCAATAATCAATCAATACATAAACTTGGAACTAATGGCAATTTTAATAATAATAAAAAGAAGTGCTCTGAGTAGAAGGTTCAGTAATGGAAAACTCTGTGCCTCCAAGAAATTGCCAAAATATTTTGTACAACTTTAAATAATGAACTTAATATTTGTATACTTGGATTATCTCTGTAAAAGAAATCTATGCTATGGGGGTCCATGGCATTTATTTTGCACTTAAAGGGGTCCCTGACTGCAAAAAGCTGGAGAACTCCTGAACTAGAGTTTGTGCCATCACTTTGTCTTTTCCACAACTGGACTTTAAAGTACTGGCTGAAGAAATCTATAATTAGATTACGTTCATTACGTTTGTGTAATTTCATATCCTGATAAGACAAGCAGACAAGTCATACAGACGGTCACACCATGAAAGCCCTGACAGGTGTATCTGCGCTGGAGCTCATATCTGAAACGGTCACAAATGCGACTTTTACTACACAGGTAATAATAAGTGTGCAGGTAATGTATTGGTTTGATATTCACTAGTATGGAAATGAAATATGTAAGCCTGTAATGCCGGCCTGAAGCAGAGTGATTTAGAGCGTGATTAAAGGGTATCCTTAACGTCTATATGAAGATAATTGTCCTTCCTGTCCAGACTGATGTCAGTGTTCAGCTCTCCAGACACAGAGCACGACACACTGCATTGAAAAAGATTTACACCACTGCAACTCTCAGTCTGAGCTCTCAATCACACTTAAACACCATCTTTGAACTAGACCCTGAGAAGATTGCTCGCATATTTAAGTTTCCAATTATTCTTTTTTTTTTTATTAAAAACTACAGCATTCCACACTGCTACATAATTGTAAACAGCCCACTATGCTAAAGAGATAAAGACGGTGAATTCAAAAGAAACACTGTCCAAACACGATGTTGCTACCCTCCCTTCTTTCCTGAAGGCTAAATATATCCTCATCATCTCCTCAAGCGGAAAGAGATGACCACAGTGCGGAATGTGGAACTGCTGTCTAAAGCGTTCAACAGTTATTTATAGTTTATTAACAGAGTTTGCCATAAGAGCTAAAAAGTTTTTCCACAGTGATCCTGGACATTTCTAAACAGACAGAGGAACATGAGAGCTGCACTTCTGCAGGATGGACAAAATTGGCAAAATATATATGAGATCAGCCATAAATCCCCATTACCTATAATCTTTAGAGGTGATGTAAGAAAAACTTTCCACCAGCCGAGTTGTGGGAGAACCTCCAGACTAACGCCGCATTCGACTTACCTTGGAAACGGGAAGTCATCATTTTTCACCTGCATTCAAGCTAAGTGGGGGGAAAAAAAAACACAGACACATCCAAGTTCCCCTTTTGTTAGCAACAGGTAGGTCAGCTAACTATGAAGAGTGATGTATATGTTCCTCCTCAAAACAGCAGACTGTATAGTCAGTGTTATAGATTTAATAAGCAAATATGTCTGTGCTGATTGATCATATACAATGAGCATACCTCATTTATAGGTAAGAAGTGCTCATGTGGTTTTTGTTTACTCCTGATGCTGTGTAACCATGTTGATTTGACATCACTTGCTGAATTCCGAGACTACATCTCAGTAGAAATTCCAAGTTGAGGGAGTGACGTCTTTGGGTTTTTTTTTTTCTTGGTCGGAGGTCAAGAATGATGAGTTATGACCGCTAGTCGAATACAGCAGAACAGCAGACCTGACTAAGCTGAGTAAAGTGCTCAGGGATGGGCTATACTGCGTCGGGAGTTAAACCAATCCAACCTTTACACATCATATGTAGGACTTTGTAGTCAATGTGGAACTTAACAGGCAGTCAGTGTAGCTTGAGAAAGTCTGAGGCAATGTGCTTTGCCTTTTTTTTTTTTTGTTCCTAAAGACTGACTGAAGTAACAGACGACATCAGGCCAGGCACTCAGTGTAGCAACATTTCAGGCTAGACACAGAGGATCAAATGGCCCCAACCCATCTTCCAACACATTTTCCAGTTACATTACAATTCAGTGGAATCTGTAAATAAAAGGCTTTGGATACTGTCCTACCAACAAATGAAATGAATAACTACACATAAGCCACACTCTCATGCTCTAAGAAGCACTGGGGTGAACACACAAAAACATACACACTGCTAGTGTTAGCTATTACTCTGGAAAAGATTAGTACTATTAGGCCACGCATTCTCAAAACTGCAAAGAGTAAGAATCTAGGTGAGGAAGAATTGGTACTGAAAAGTGGAGCGCAAGGAGATCTCTCCCCGGTTAATTACATCGACACTGGCCACCTGTGAGCTCATGTATGCAGAACAGCATGATTAACGCTTTCCTCTCTGTTAAGCTGCCCAGCAAAGCAGCATGAGCAACAGTTCAAAAGATGCGATTGTCTAGCTTCACGTGTCTCAGAGGAAGCACGTGTTAGTCTTCAACCTCCCTAGTTGGTAGCTGTTACGTGTTGGGGGCGAGATGGCTAGTGTGTGGGAATTAGCAGGTGACCAAATTCAGAAGAAAATTTGAGGAGCGAGTTGGCACATCTCTTTGAGCACATTTTAAACAGATGACCATCTCAGTCCCACCTTTTATGCAAAATGTGTCGAGCGATACTGGCTTTAAAATTAATTGTACCTTCAATTTTTTTTTTATGTTATTTGATTAAATATGTACAGACAGATGTAATTTTTACTGTATGTAGTGCACAATGAAGGGTGCACAAGCAATTAATGTTCTACGCTAGGTACAGCACTTGAAACTTAGGTCTAATATTGTTTTTAAAATACCATTAAATATAATAGAAAATAATATAGTAGAATAGAATCGTTCTTGTTCTGTTACACAACTGATCTAGATGCAAGGTTATTAACCACATGGTGAGCATATCCTCCAGCTAGCTTCAGCATCAATTAGCCGAAAGTGAAGCATGAAACAAGGCAGCCATTATGACGTGAAAGAGAGCCAAGCCTTTAGGACCAGAGTGTAACCAGATAGTCTGATATGCTTGCCCTTAGACACATGTTCTATCTGGAGCAGAAACATCATGCTACAGCCGCTGGCAGGAAGCCCAACAAACACAGCAGGGCAAAAGAATGGAAAAAAAATAAATAAATAAACACACAATGGCATACATTTTCAGAAGTGCCTTACTGAGATGTGAGGACACACCCTGTATAGAACAGATATTACACAACTAAAACAGTGGTGTAATGAGTTACAGGACTGCTGCATTCAGATAAGACTTCCATCTATGTTTAATTTCAAGTGTAGTACAGGTCTCAGCAAACCAAGGGTTGAGGAGACTCCTGGAACAAGTATAAATATGGAAAAGTGGCAGGAAGTGCTTGATTTACAGTCATGCACCAAATATTTGGAGAGGCAGACATGCCATTTGGATCATTACTTCTGCGTCAGAGAGCCCGCCAGGCAAAACCGCAGGAATGACATCAAGGCGATGTACACGTGAGAACTAACACAAATGATTGTGGGTAAAAATAAATAAATAAATAAATAAATCTAATGGAGCAATGGAGCAAGATAACTACAATCAAGGGCAACCACTCTTAAGAGGGACAAAAAATGCAGACAAACAGTATTCCTATTTACATTACCTCAACATTGCAAAATGTCTTACAGCAGGGGTTCTCTAGCTTTTTTTTGCAGCCATGGACTCCTTTAACTGTAAAAATAAACACCACGGATCTCCTCAGTACATAATTGTTTTATAGACGATCAAAATAGTTAATTGTAGGTTTGTTATTTAAATGTATACATTACTGTTTTGAACTTTCCAAATAAAAGAAAAGGCGGAACAGAAAAGCTCTGGTATACCTAGTTTTTTTACGAGTACGCTAGCGTATGCACACAGTCGTACACATAGCCTTTCAAAGTATACTCCATTCGACATGTACGAGTACACAGGCGGTCAACACGTACGCATTCCGACAACATGCACTACCCCTCCTGGCCTACAAGAGTCAGTACAGACAGACATAGGTCATTGGTGTGAAGGACGACAACGAAAAAGAATCACAACACCACGAAGAACAATGCTTGGGTAATCTCTCACCACGATTAGCACCATATACAAATCCTTATAAGGCTAGAATTATACAAATGCATGTACTTTCTAACCTGCACTCGTTTCCGTCTCTTCTGTTTATTTAGTTTTCTTCAACTACCTTGAGAATCAACGGTCTTGGGTCACTGCTGCCACCTTGTGGAACAACTAAATAGTGCAAAAGAATTAAATGCACATGTGCGACCTGTGTGTACAAAGTACACGTGGTTAGAAAAATCTGGTGGCACGTGAACTCTGCTGATGCTGACGAAATTTGCGACGTCGTTCTTAGCGTACGTGTCAAAAGAGAAGCCTACTTCCTGCTTTAGGATCAAAGTGACATTTATAGGTCCACTTGGTTTGACTTAGTGCAGTTTGAATTAAATCTATTCCATTTAAGTGCCTAGTCAAACAGGCTAAGAACTAAATAATAAAGATAACATACATACATACATACATACATACATACATACATATATATGTATATACATATATAAATTGTGATTTCCACCACAGAACCCACTTTTAGAACCAATGTCAAACTATCCAACACTAGCAATGAGAATTTAGATACTACTGCTCTGCACTGGGTAATATAAATGTCTTAGTGAATTATTAATAGATACAAAATCAATTTAGGGAAGTACTAATCCATTTAGGGAAATAGTGGTGCTGGTGAAAAGTTTACAGTTTGCTTACTGTCTCGCCAATATGAAATAAACAGCCAGACAAAGCAGCCTTAATTAAAAATGACAGAAAAACCACAGGGACTCACTTGAACAACAGACATCTAGTGTGTGTATTTATATATATTATTTTTATATTATTATCTCTCTCTCTCTCTCTCTCTCTCTCTCTCTCTATATTATATATATATATATATATATATATATATATATATATATATATATATATATATATATATATATATATATATATATATATATACACACATACATACACACATACATACATACACACACACACACACACACACACACACAGTGAGGGAAAGATGTATTTGATCCCCTGCTGATTTTGTACGTTTGCCCACTGACAATGAAATGATCAGTGTATAATTTAATGGTAGATTTATTTGAACAGTGAGAGACAGAATAACAAGAAAATCCAGAAAAACACATGTCAAAAATGTTATAAATTGATTTGCATTTTAATGAGGGAAATAAGTATTTGACCCCCTCTCAATCAGAAAGATTTCTGGCTCCCAGGTGTCTTTTATACAGGTAACGAGCTGAGATTAGGAGCACACTCTTAAAGGGTGTGCTCCTAATCTCAGCTCGTTACCTGTATAAAAGACACCTGTCCACAGAAGCAATCAATCAATCAGATTCCAAACTCTCCACCATGGCCAAGACCAAAGAGCTGTCCAGGGATGTCAGGAACAAGATTGTAGACCTACACAAGTCTGGAATGGGCTACAAGACCATTGCCAAGCAGCTTGGTGAGAAGGGGACAACAGTTGGTGTGATTATTTACAAATGGAAGAAACACAAAAGAACTGTCAATCTCCCTCGGCCTGGGGCTCCATGCAAGATCTCACCTCGTGGAGTTGCATTGATCATGAGAACAGTGAGGAATCAGCCCAGAACTACACGGGAGGATCTTGTCAATGATCTCAAGGCAGCTGGGACCATAGTCACCAAGAAAACACCTGGTAACACACTATGCCGTGAAGGACTGAAATCCTGCAGCACCGGCATGGTCCCCCTGCTCAAGAAAGCACATATACATGCCCGTCTGAAGTTTGCCAATGAACATCTGAATGATTCAGAGGACAACTGGGTGAAAGTGTTGAGGTCAGATGAGATCAAAATGGAGCTCTTTGGCATCAACTCAACTCGCCGTGTTTGGAGGATGAGGAATGCTGCCTATGACCCCAAGAACACCATCCACACCGTCAAACATGGAGGTGGAAACATTATGCTTTGGGGTTTTTTTTCTGCTAAGGGGACAGGACAACTTCACCGCATCAAAGGGACGATGGACGGGGCCATGTACCGTCAAATCTTGGGTGAGAACCTCCTTCCCTCAGCCAGGGCATTGAAAATGGGTCGTGGATGGGTATTCCAGCATGACAGTCACCCAAAACACACGGCCAAGGCAACAAAGGAGTGGCTCAAGAAGAAGCACATTAAGGTCCTGGAGTGGCCTAGCAGTTCTCCAGACCTTAATCCCATAGAAAATCTGTGGAGGGAGCTGAAGGTTCGAGTTGCCAAACGTCAGCCTCGAAACCTTAATGATTTGGAGAAGATCTGCAAAGAGGAGTGGGACAAAATCCCTCCCAAGATGTGTGCAAACCTGGTGGCCAACTACAAGAAATGTCTGACCTCTGTGATTGCCAACAAGGGTTTTGCCACCAAGTACTAAGTCATGTTTTGCAGAGGGGTCAAATACATATTTCCCTCATTAAAATGCAAATCATTTTATAACATTTTTGACATGCGTTTTTTTGGATTTTCTTGTTGTTATTCTGTCTCTCACTGTTCAAATAAATCTACCATTAAAATTATAGACTGATCATTTCTTTGACAGTGGGCAAACGTACAAAATCAGCAGGGGATCAAATACTTTTTTTCCCCTCACTGTCTGTGTGTGTATATTATTATATATATATATATATATATATTTATATATATATATATATATATATATATATATATATATATATATATATATATATATATATATATATATATATATATATATATATATATATATATATATATATAAACACACATACATACACACTGAGTGGCAGCATTCAAATTCCTCTCAGTCTTACAGTTGTGAAAATATTTTACAAGTTAAAAATGGTACTACTTAATATAAGAGTTTACCATTTTATTTCTGCATTTTAAAATATTGTTTAATCAATGCTATGCTGATTCTTTCTGCAACAGCGGCACCCAAATAAGAATTCGTGTTGAACACAAAAGCATTTCCCTCAACACACAAAGCCTTTTCCCAACAACAGAGCTTTCACAACTCCACTAACGAAACCAATGACGAGAGGAAATCTGCGTTTATATCACAAAGTGTCCTTTTGTTTTGACTGCTCGAATAGATTGTTGTACTTAACAACTGAACAGGCAGGGAAGGTTACTGCTGGGAGTTCTGATCATTTATCACAAAAATACTCGCAGCCCACATACTGTTTTCAAAACAGTGCTTTACATTTCTTATAGTTTGTTATATATGGAGAGAACGACAGAGCTTGAAACCGGTCGAATTCAGTAAAATATTGAGCTGTGCTTCTTGCTACACTTGATTTGTAGTAATTATACTTGTGAAACATATACATCTAAGATGTATATGATTCACAAAGCAACATGATAAAAAGCACAAATATGTCTGGTGCAGTTCTGAATTCAGCAATGTACACTTGATGGCACTTCTACTCGTCTATCTTGTTTTGTTTGAAAATGAAATAACCGCTGTGGGTTTGGGTACGCTAATCAGTACAGTAATTAGTACAGATGCAGTACCAACTACATCAGTATCTTTTCCCATTGTGTTTCACCCTGGACAGCCACATCAGACAACTTCAGACAGCTCGTTAGTATTTTACTCATCATTTACTCATTACCCATCAGCTTTTAACTATGCTGTATGCACCATTTTAAAATGTGTGTTAATTAAACTTGCTCATTTACTGGATTTTGTGTAGAGGTGCAACTAATATTACATTCAGAAAGAGGATTAAATAGAATCTGTCTGCAGCAAACTTTCGGAGCAAATACACTTTATTCCAGTGCCTGTGCAGTACGTCTCACTCAGGTTATGTGATTTATGGGGAAGAAATGGCAGTTCTTATTATGCTGGTGTGTACTGAGATTAAGCAATAAATACTACAGCCTGAGGACAAGCTGTAAAAGTCAATATTCATTATGAAGGCCATTTTTCGAAATTGTATTTGTGGTGCTTTACTGGGAATGAAAGCACTGACTCAGGTCTTATCTCAACAACTTCGGGGGGAGAGCCAAGTGACTTCTCATCAGTCTAGACTTAAAACGCAGATGGCTATAATAAGGCTTAAATACAAAGCTGGAGTGTATTTTTTTTATTTTTAGAACTCATGTAAGGCATGTACGAGGAACCCTTACTCTTTGCAGGCATTGGAGACGTGGATAGGTACGGTGTATTTACAGTCCATGATCATGGTGAGGGTTTCACTGTCGTTGGCTTCCTGGAAAGGAGGTTGTCCACATACCAGCATGAAGAGGATCACTCCTAGACTCCAGATATCTACAGAGAAACAAACACAAATGAAAAGGATATTTCTGTTTCTTCGCCATGAGGGATTCATTTAAACCAAAATCAATTAAAGAAGAGAAATTCAGAGAGCTACCAATTTCCTGATATTGTCAAACAAATAAGGTTGTCAAAGTCGTGTGTAAAACTGGTCTCACAAGGTGTGAGCGTCACAGCACACAGAGCGGTATGCATGTGAACCCAGGTCCTAACTACACCTGTCATGATAACTACTTTTGTTGGATGATATACTGTCCTATAAATAATTGCGATAAACAATATTATTGTCCTTTTATGCCACTGATATAATGATAACATAATATAATAGCATATTAATGCAAGTGCACCCTTTTAAAAGAGCAGCGAGCGGTTTATTCTTGAGAATATTCTGGATTTTTCTTCTTCACAAAACACTTAGTGCATTGTTAATATCTTACTGTTGAAAAAAATAACATTCATGTTTTAATTAAAAATCAGGAATTAAATTCAAATGAATGGTTTTTGCATTCAAATGTGCATTTTTATCTTAAATCCCACAAATATACAACGTTACACAACGTCTGAATTTTAATCTGACGGCACTAAAGCAGACGAGAGGACAGAAGCAGCTCGAACGGCTAAAACATTGGCGCCATTCATTCATATGTAAACAAACGGGCAATAGAGGTCAGCAAAAATGATCGAGGTCATGTCCAAGTCAATAATGTAATTATTGTGACAAGCCTAGTCCTAACAAGGTCCTAACTCATCACTCTATAGTTCTGCTATTACTGAAAAAATCTAGCCAGTGCACGGCTTAAAATAAATTCTGCTGTAATTACGGGTGCGCAGAAGATTTGAGCAAAATTTCCATTAAATCTTCATCCTCAAAGGATTACACTGTCTTTTTTCATACTGGACTTATTTTTAGGAGAAGGACCCAAGAAACCGACAACTCTAACAAAATGCAGGTGAAGCAGCCAAGACAAAATGTACAATTCCATACTGAATGTTAAATGTGAAATGAATAAAGCTTCGAATTTTGCTATATAAACAGGAGTACACAGTCAAGGCACTCGAGAGCAGAAGGACACCTACGTGAACTCTTTTTCTCCCACAGAACTCTACAGTTCTCCTCTGCTAAGTCTGCACTAGAGCTACACAAGGCTATTAATGGAAATAATGGTACAGTTGGACAATTGCAGTGTTCTTGCTGGTTTTTTTCAAGCATGAGGACCAAAAATAAACCCCCAAGTTCAAGGGGGGGGGGGAGCTACCACAGCATGCAGTCTCTAACAGAGCGGTGTACCCGCAAAAGAACTGGATCCTGTCACTCACACAGTACAATTTTGATTTGGGCTCACAGTTTAAAAAAAAAAAAAAATTATTTATGTTTTTTGACATGTCGCTTTGATTTATATAACCTTTTGAGATTCATTTTTTTTCAGGCTTGACTTATTTCTGTTATGACTAATTTTAAATACTATTCATGTTTTTGTAGTATTCACCTATTTTGGGGCCTGAAAATCCACAAGACAAAAAAAAAATTGTTTACACACACGGTCAACTTTGAATTGCCTAATGCAAGACTTTCAAAACATACGTTTCCAAACCTTATGGGTTAAATCACATTTGCTGCTTGATGGAGAAACAGGGGAATTGCACACCCTGATGTAATCACAGAAAGATGCTCAGTGTTATTTCATTGCTGTTAGATTCTATACAAGGATGTGTACATTACACATCTCAAAAGTACTTGACAGACAAAATAAGCGAGCCTTAATTTCTGAGCGCTGAGCACGACTGTATAAATTCTCCCGTGTTTGCACTTTGACGAAGCTTAACGTCTTTACCTATCCTGTGCAGTATAACCCGTGTCGTTCCTCTCGTGGCCTCGTATCTGCTGCACGTGTTTAAGCGTGAGCTGTACCAATAAGAAACAAAAAAAAGCGATCCATTTTCTCATCAAACCTCCCACCATTACCTGTTCTCTAAAACTAAGTTTACGACTGCTGATTGTCCCTGATCCCTCAGTGTCAGGCAGATAGATAGACCAAAAATGCAATTTGACACCATGGGAATTAAATAAACCCATGCCCCGGTGTCAGCTGATCCCACTTTACATAAAATAATATATAAAGTAAATAAATCAGCTTAAGACCACATTTTTGTTACATTTTCATTTGCTGGTTTTGCTCTTCAAGCAGTGTTGACGTGATAGGGCTCAAGGTCATTCTGAAAAGTGTTGACTGATCTAGCTTTGTGTTATTTATTTATTTATTTAAATCCCCTAGGACACACTCCTAGGAATTGAGATCTGCTTAGACAGTTCACAGCCTAGTCAGAAAGAAATCTGCAGGTAGCTGTGCACCTCTCTCTGCTGAGGCTGCAGTGCTGCTAAATATTAACACGTTGTAAGGAAAAAAAAAAAAAGTCAACCCCCATATGACTTAACCAAGCACGCAGCGTCCCAAATACATGAGCTGAAGGTCAGAAATCTGAAACTGTACGTCAGAAACCAGAAACAAATCAGAAAAAAAAAAATCAATTAATCAAACACCTTAAGAGCTGACTACAGGTTTCACAACCCGTGTGCTGGGCATGGAACTTATGGGAGTGTGCATAAAGAGAGGAGAAGAGCATCCTGAAGGCCAACAACCTCACTCTTGTTTAATTTTGAATGACTGCAGCAGAAAACGAACGCAGGCCCTGGCTTGCTGCTCAAAATCACTCCATCGTTGTGGAGGAATCGGAAGGTTAATCCACACACTGGACCAAACAGAAACTGGAGCAGCCACAGTCCGGCCATCAACAAGAAACCACACGCAATACCTTCACAACCAAAATCGTGAATTGCAATATGATTACTTTAGGCTGACTGCATGATCACTGGAAAGATGCTTCATGTTATTTATAACACATTTCCTAATCAGGCTGTTCATCACAAGCTAATACGCTATCATACTCGCCAGCATTAACAACACACATGGAGCAATTATTACTCAGGCAGCCTTCCCTGGTGGATTCAATCCAGGTTAATGAAATCACTGTGGTAACTGAGAAGTTCAACGCTGTAGATGAGACTTTGTTGCCAAGGTTTTTATACCAAATTGGGCTAGTTTTAAAACAACAAATCAGAAATAAGTAAGTGAGTGAGTTTTCACCACATTTTGCGACAGGACACGTACACACACGGCAGTGCTCAACCATCTGACGGCAAACAAGAGAGCACGGCTGTGTCCGAAACCGTGTACTTACCTGCTATATAGTAGAAATACATGTATGTAGTAGGAGAAATACATGTATTTCAGCTACCATATAGTAGGTAAGTGCGCAGTTTGGGACGCAGCCCATGGCTTCAAGCAGTCGTCTATTTGCACGTATAGCATGACAAATAATTAACTGCACTTGAATCTTTCGTAAAATTAAAAATGAAACAGCCAAAAGTGTACCATAACGAAGACGAACTGTATGTTGATGCATTAAAATTCTGGAGGGAACATCGGGTGATGTGGCGCGGTGACGTAATGACGTGTGCTGTTAATCGCTCTATGTTCTATAACATGTAAAACCTGAACACAAAAGGAGTATTCTAAAAGTGACTCATGTAAACACCTTAATCACAATATTGTCTTATTCAGAATATGGTCAATAATTAGATTACTGCTGTCCATGTGAACGTAGTCAGTGTGCTATTTCAGTGAATTGTCTCTCTAAAGCACTCTTCTTTTTAGGCCTGAATGAATTTTGTTCCTTTATGAGAGAGGGTTTTAGACCTGTCAGTTACAGCTACAGATGCCAAAAACAGTGACAGCAGCTTACTAACAGCCACTGCTGACAGTTTCCCACAAGAGCTCAAGCACCATCCTCACAGTGAAAAGCATGGTCTTAAGTAGTTCTTTAAGATGGACCACAGCTAGACCTCACCTATAAAGCAAGTACATTTCTACTCTGATTAAACGACAGAGTTATTTTTGAGCCAAAACATTTATGAACCATGGGTTTAATAGGATTTGTACGCTAGTTATTAAAAGTTACTGTAGAACCGTGTAACCTTGAAATACTTTCATGTTTGTTATTTACCACCCTCTGTTTGGCACCAGTTCTAAGAGCCAGTCTCATCTGCAGCACTTGGAAGCAAATTAAAAACAAAACAGCTTAAATTGCCCCACATTGGAAAGATGAACACAACCATGAGCAGCTGTCTTTAGTCTCATTTGGTTGCATCATCTAAAACACAGTATGTGAAAGTATGTGTAATCCACTATGGTGAAAAGCCACAATCTGTAACATTCCTCAACACAAACCCTTAAAGACAACAAAGAAAGGCACCTGCATGTGTAGACAAATGAAGGGGAAACACCAACACTGAAAATTCACTTGAGCAGACAGGATGCCAAGGTGACTGAAACAGAGCAAGCAACTTCCTGGATAATACCCACCACCCAATGCCCTCTTGCTCTTTCACTTGTATTCACAGCTCTCTCTCAGATGGCACCAGGTGTTGCTATAGCAACCATCAAGCTGGATCAATTACCCTGTGGGCAAATGGCACTGTGTCTGGCTGGCACGGGTAAAATCCGGAAGACACTGCTCTAAACATAGCTCCATCACGACCCCCCACTTTCCTGCCTCTCCAGCAATCATTCCTGCTATTCTCCGCCCCCCCCCCCAAGTTTCAGCAGGGAGGTGCCAACTATCTGAGTGAAAATCTGTTGGAAACAAAGGGGTGAAGAGACAAGGAAAGGAGGCGGAAAGGAGATTGGGGGGGGCATCCTTAAAAGCTTTCCTGTGGTGTCAGAGCAGCACAAGCAGCAAGACTCGCGTAAAGCACGCATGCAAACATATGCACCTCGGTGGTGGTTTAATGAGCGATTTGGGAATTTGACACTTATCCATTTGCGCGAGTGTGCTCCTAGTGCATTGCATCACTCCACCACGGCTCTAAGCGACATCAGATAAGCTCGCTGACAGCAGCAAAGAGACAACAAGCGTATAAGGTCTGACAATAGCTCAGTCAGAGGAGTTGGGAGAATGCCGTCCACTGGTTTCTCCAAGCAAAACACACAGCACACTTCTGACAAAACTAAAGCCTCTATACACTCAGGGGAGTGCAACCATAATTAGTGAAGATCCTTGCTTACAAAAGGTCCAAATAAGCAAATAACAAAGGCAACAAAAGCAATGAAGAGCAACAACAGGCACCTTTAAACGCTTAACCATTACTTGTTAATTCATGTCATTTAACTCGAAGTGGAGAATAAACTTATACATATTCAGTGGTGTTTTTTTTAACGAAAAACGGGGCAGCTGAGCGGGTTGTCCACTAATCGCAGGGTTGGCAGGTTGATTCCCGGCCCACATGTCTCCACATGCAGAAATGTCCTTGGACAAGACACTGAACACCAAGTTCCTCCAAAGGCAAGCTAGCACCTTGCATGGTGCAGCTCTGCTACCATTGGTGTGTGTGTGTGTGTGTGTGTGTGTGTGTGTGTGTGTGTGTGTGTATGGGTGAATAAGAAACCGTGTAAAGCACTTTGTAGAACCGCTACAAAAGGTTAAAAGGCACTAGATAAGTGTATACTATTTACCATTAGGTTGTCATTTAACTAATTAGACAAGAGAGGCTACTCAAGTCTATTAAACATTTTCTGAAGAGCTGACATCAACAAAATAAATTGATAGAAAACCCACAAAAGAGGATCTGTTACAGAAGCAGCAATGGTTCATGTTTAGAAAACTGAAGCCACTAAACTATAGGCAGTTATTATATACGCCATATGGTCAAAAGTATGTGGACACCCCACCATCACACCCATATGTGGGCATTAACCTTGTAGTGTTTTAATCACCTCCACTCTTCTGGGAAGCATTTCCACTGGATTCTGGAGTGTGGCTGTGAGGATCTGCCCATTCCGCTTCAAGAGCATTATTTTTACTCTTCTGTGTACTGATGTCAAGTGAGGAACCAGTATGCATTCCAGTTCATCCCAAAGGTGTTCAGTGGAGTTGAGGTCAGGGCTCGGGCCATAAAGGACTTTTGCTTTGTGCACATTGTAGCATGATTTTCATTATGAAACAGGTTTGGGCCCCTAATTTAACTGGTACACTTATATAGCACTTTTATCCAAAGCGCTTTACCCTGTTTCTCATTCACCCATTCACACACACACATACCAATGGTAGCAGAGCTGCCATGCAAGGTGCTAACTTGCCATCGGGAGCAACTTGGGGTTCAGTATCTTGCCCAAGGGCACTTCGGCATGTGGAGTCACATGGGCCGGGAATCGAACCGCCATCCCTACAATTAGTGGACAACCTGCTCTACCACCTGAACCACAGCCGCCCAAATAATGGTTCAAGTAATAGGAAATCTTACTGTGACAGCATACAAATACATTCTACACAGCTGTGTTCTTATAATTATGTGGCAACAGTTTGGGAAGGCCCACACGTGTGTGTGTGTGTGTGTGTGTGTGTGTACGTGCGCACGTGTTGTCTACATACTTTTGGCCATATAGTGTCCATTGAACACTACTCAGTGAAATATTTTGCTTGGTCTGGTTTGATTTGTTGCAAGTTGAGATCTTCGAATGCATAATATGATGCTCACTGGCAACCAGTTTATTGCAATTGTGACTAAAGGCAGTCAAGGACAAAGTTCCATCAACGGCGAAAAATTTTGATGTGTGTCTAAAAGCCACCAATAGGAGGATGGCATGGAATAACACAAAACTCACTGGAGAGCTACAAGTGCAGTAGTGGCAATGGTGAAATGTAAATGGCATGGTTATGGACAGGAAAATAAAAGTATTACCTCAAGCTCACTTTCTATAAAATGTTTTTGTTTCCGCGACCCCATTTTCCCGCACGAACCTGGATGGCACGCACTCATGAAGTAATTTCTTTTAATTGCCGGTCATCGTAAAATCAGACATGGAGAACACATTATTGCATGGTCTGTTATAGAATCAGTCATGATTTTTTGGGGGATCATCTTGTACAGGGTGACGAGTAATCGCACAGTCTAAAACCGAGTCCGCTACTTCATAATCGTTCTCCTTCATTCAGCTACATGGGAAAGAATATACAGCTTAAAGCCTATGCAGAAGCTCAGTGAAGTCTGAGCATGTGAACCTTTGCTTCTAATCCAAACCACTAGCTCAGTAATAGATGAAAACAAGGCAAATGTGTGTGGGGTGAATGCTCAGGGGAAGCAGACCTGTGCTGTGCAGTGGATGGAGAACTGACCGCATTTTAAAGGTGACTGAATGGAATAATTACAGATAGGCCTTGTTCTCCTGTGTACTTTAGTGCCTTGCCTGAATTGTTGAAACTTCAACTGCAGATTTAAAATAATAATAATAAAAAAAGCCAAGTCATATTTGTTTAAAAAAACAACAACAATAGCACACTATTCACAAACTTGATCCGTACACACTAATGCTGGCTTAAAGAGGAATGAAGGAATATATATATATATATATATATATATATATATATATATTTAACAGATGCTGATCTGCCGGTGTTTTGTAGTCTCTAAGCTAAGTCCTAAGTGAACAGCTTTCTCAGAAATATCTTAAGTGTGCCCCAGCTAATTAATACACAGTAAAATCAGCAGCATACAAACTATAAATCTGCATACTGACAAGTATTGTCAAGTATAGTTACTGTGTTGGGAAAGACCTGTACTAAACACGTTCACTGTTAATTTATAGCACTTGTGAGAGAACTGCCACAGTAGAAACCTGAGCCATCATGTAACCACTAAATAGCTGGAGGATAGCTGACATCACTCTCTCTCGCTCTCATATACACACACACACATTTACTTCAATCCTCAGTCAAACAGATGTTGGCTACTGTGTGGTCCCATTAAACTGCTGCAAGACTAATATCAATGTCTAAATGACTTCATATGGCTGAATGAGCAGAGAAAAGCTCCGTTAGATCACTGGTTCACAAGCCTGGTCCTTTGTATGGCTGTTACTCTAATCAACTGTTACAAGAAAAATCCTAACTAAAGCTGCAAACATGTTCATTTTCAAGTTTTGCAGAACATCCAGTCAGACATGCATTAAAACTGTATTTTTAGTCTTAATTGTTCACACTGTCAGCACCATCTCCAAAAACTGTGTCAAATATTGTTGGTTTTTCTATGCTACGTTTTGTTGTTGTCTCTTCTGCTCCAACATGCCTGAGCGACCTAATACACCTACATGGATGGTCATTAGATTTCAGAGAAATTTGGGATTTGTCCAAAGCTGAAAAACAACCGCATTTTTTTTATTTTTTTTATTTTTACACGGGCAACGAGTAAGACGTGCAAATTGAAGCTAAATATCAGCACCATTAAAATTTTGGACAAACAAAGTGAAACATTAAAACACATAATAAAATTGTGATAATGCTTCATAAAGCTGCCAGAAAAAGGGCACTTGGGGGAAAAAACAAAAACAAGGTCAGTTTATCAGACAACACCATCACTCGTCTCGTACTGAGAATTGCTGTGGTCACTGTCCAGCAAAGTGAGAGACAGGATCAGGACTGTCGGATCCGAGCGATCGGTTGTCTACACCATTTATAGTTTAACCCACACATCCTGTATCGACACTCATGGTACATGGGCATGAAGGATAATGAAATTCAGCACACGGGTACATTACGGGTCAGCTGGCAATCGAAACATGGACAAAATGTGGGCTTGTGGTTAACTGGCGATGTCACACTGTACTGCACTGTGTGGTGGAAAGGCACTTTTAGGCATACACACTAATAATGTGAAACTTTTTTTTTTTGCATTACTTACTAATTTAGTTTAAAGTAATAAAAAATCCAAATAAAAAAATAAAATCATGAAAATTTGGAAAAGTACAGACAGACTTCATTAAAGAAAAACTAAACAGAATTTATATCTCAGTCACCAAAATCAAACACAACGTGCATGTGTGAGCCAGATATCGAGATAAAAAGCAGAGATAAGGGGATGACTTTGAACAAAAGCCCTTCAATGCATGCTTCAAACCACATTTCCAGGTAGCTCAGAGCAACTATTTCCTGTACGAATGTGGGCTAAACCAGCCTGGTTAGTTTGGCACAATAACTGGCATCCAAAGTTGTGAAATTAGCAGTAGCATGCCGAGAAAAAAATGTAAATAAAAATCCAAAACCACTCACTCATCCAATGATCCATCACTCTCCCGTCTCTCCTAAGGCCATGCTGAAGTGACGATCAGATGAGGATTGAGGAACAAGGTTCATAGCACATTTTACACAAGTCATTAAATTAACCGGGCTTCACGAGCACTACCCAGTTTGTTAGAATCAAATCTAGAAACTAAGCCCAGGCTTCAGTATGGGCTACAAAATGAATCGAATGTATTCAATTTGAACATGCTTACTACAGAATCATTTTGAAATAGCAAGAATACTACAGTAAAAGTTCATAGCCTACAATTTTGTCAATGTCAAACTTAGATCTGAATCAGGCCTAGTATGTGACCAGTATGGGTTTTTGTAAGTGTAAACTCTGATAAGAGGATAATAAGAATTTTAAAAATTCTCTTTTTAAAAGAGTCAATATTGAAAAGAAATGGCACTATAATCACATGCTGACCTGTGTGTAAGTCACCTACTAAGTGTGTTGTACCACTTACTGTCTTACACTAATTACGCAACATAGTTAGTGGAAATTAAACTACATTATCAAGGTTTTCAAAATGTTTCCTCTACCATATCAGACTCAGTACAGGCATATGATGTGAAAAAAAATGGTAACGTTCAGTCGTACTGGATAGTCGGCTAATAATTTTTGCACAATAGCAGCACAGAAAGATCCTTTCACAGCTCCATATTCATTAATCAGATCTAATGATCATGTGACACGGAGTACAGCTAAAGGGGAAAAGCAACACACTGGGCCTTTTACATTTACAGCATTTGGCAGACGCCCTTATCCAGAGCAACTTGCATTTATCTCACTTACACAACTGAGTAGCTGAGGGTTAAGGGTCTTGCTCAAGGGCCCAACAATGGCAGCTTGGCAAGGCTGGGATATGAACTCATGAACTTCCGATAAGTAGCCCAACGGCTTAACCACTTAACTACCGCTTTTAGTAACAAGCAGGTCTGCTCCTTTACACTCTAATCAGTACTCGAAAACTTGAACACACAGCTTCCAACTCATTACCTTTTCCTGTTGACACTGGAGCAACGTTTCACTCTCCTCCTAGAGTAACTGAAATCAATCGTGTTTGACGCAGCCATGAAAAGGTTTGAGGATTAACTGAAATCACGGCAGGCCACTAACTTATTAACAGCCGTGACCACGTGCTACAAAGGGGCTGCAACAAAGAGCTGATACACAGTCAACATGCATTTGCTTAAAACCAGCCACTCTCTGTAATGTAAAATAACACGAGCTAGATCATTTTCAGGCAGGATACATTACACTACCAGACACAGATTGAGCGAGCTTGCACATATGCGCGCACACACACACACACACACACACACACACACACACACACACACACACACACACAGTGTCTTCTTAGATTTAAAAAGTACTGCGAATCAATCCTTTAGATAATTTAGCAGTTATCTTTTTGGAAGTATTAACATATTTGAGCTGTTTCATGGGGAAAAAAAATTAATCAACACAAACAAATTAATTTGCCTCCATACAGTATTGGAATATTACTTGATTACCCTTGTTTACACTTTTTCCCCCAAAAAACATTTAAAATAAATAAATAAATAAATAAATAAGCCACAATGGTTCAAATTGCTTTTAAACTTGTAATTTCTTACTCTGACTAACAGAAAAACAAACGCATTAGATAAGTTGATTAAACAAAATTGTTCTTCATAGATAAATCAATCATAAAATGAATGATTTGTTGCTCAATTGTTATTATTTAAAACGTTAAGTTATAATTGGCATACTGATCCATTACTGACTTTCCAAAAGCAAGGGAATATAGTCATGTAACTTGTATAAGAGTAAATGATTTCTCTCACTGACCCTAGTGTACTAGCTGTTTATTCCAAGACTCGAGCACAAGCATTTCTACTGACAAAAATAGTCAAATGCAATAGAACAGGAGGCAGCAAAATCTCCCATATTTACACCAAAAACACCTACTACCTACATATCAAATCAGACAGTCTAAATATTAACATTTGAGGTTTGAGAAGTAAGGAATAACATACAACAGAGTGGAGCTGCAGCAACCAATGGATAAAATCGATAATAATCGATTATGAAAATCATTGTAAATGAATCTCATTATCGATTAGTTGGTCTGCTCGGTGCACGGGGTACGTTTACTCACTGCGTTACTTCTGCTCCGAAAACAAACATCGGAGAGTAAAATACTAAAGTTGTGTTCAAAATGACCTACACTTACACTACGCACCGTATACTCTACCGTTTAGTGTGTGAATTTTAGAAAGGTAATATCGTCTCAAATGGAACACGGGCGTTTTTTTTTTACTAACCGGAAGTATAAGCCATTTCCCAGACAATGGCGCATGACGTCAAATACTAAAAATCATGCGTAATTACTCAAATCAGGGTTCGTACAAGGTGCCTGAAGTGCTTGAATTTGGCTTTTTGAAATGCAAGTACTGGAAAACCTTGAAAATAGCCTTTTTCTATCAAGTGGTGCTTACAAAGTGCTTGAATTATAAAAGTCGATAAACACGAAATCGCTAAATAACTTTAAAGTGTTTATTTTCAATAGAACACCAATACAATAATGTCACTCAAAATATGACACCCTACTGCAGCCCCTCCAGCCATTCAATCGCTCACTCACAAACTGTGACAGAAACAGCTCTGGTACACTTTTCAGACTCCTTTTTTCCTCAAAAAACCCCCCAAAAAACAACCAAAAACAAAAAGCACCTAGCGACAAATCTGGCAACTAATCAAGGATTTAAAAAGAAGAAATAAAGAATATGTTTGAATGACGTCTCTTCTCTAATCCTTGAAAACAAAAAACGAAAATAGTGCTTGAAAAGCACTGTTTGAACACAAGCAAGTGGAAGTTATTTATTCCTAATGTTGTGTTCATTCTCAGTACTCTGAGGACAATTCCCATTTGCATGATTTCATTGCTTTAGGGAACAATAGATAAAATATGTGGCACATCGAATTAGTTTTTCCAATAGCCAGGTTTGTCTCTTTTCATTTATATCTACGCATTTCTGTAAATCTGATTCAACTTGTAGATTTGAATTATGAATTAACACAATATTGCATGGTATCACGATACTACTTAGTATCGTGATACTTCAGCTGGTGTAGTATCATAAGATATGTTTATGGTAGCGTGACAACCTTAGTGCTTACAATCGAGACTCTTTCCATAAAAGTGTTGCATAAATATCTCCTAACACATTCGTGTTACAACTTGTGCTGTTATACGAAAATAATTCACACCTTCTGACCAATCAGATTCGAGCATTCAACCATGCTGTGCTATATAATACAGATATATTGAGTCTGAACCAAACGATACTTCATAAGCCTTCAGTTAACTTTCAGCTGTTGTGGAAACAAAATGCAAAACAAAGTATCGTCAATTAGGAAGCGAGGCCGGAAATAATCCGAGTGGTGAGTCCAATGGCAATCAGAGCAGACTGTGTATTTGATCAAGCTGACAGTGTCAATAAGGAATGTTTAATCAGGGGCTCCAGCAGTGAAGCTTCAGCTCAAACAAAGAGAGGATTAACTGTTCCAAGAGCCAATCGCCTGCAACTGTGACTAGACTACAAATCCAAACAGCACCAGCAGCCACTCTGTTCTCCTGCCTTCTTTCCTGTGGCATACACTAATGGAAGGTGCAAATACAGACACGATGCACAGAGACGCCCTCGGATTAAAATGGAAGGAGAAGAGAGGAAGTTCTATGTATGAAGACCGAGTGTTTAAAGAAAGCAACAGCAGTGCTAAATATGGCAACAGAAAGGATGTGATGATTGATTCTTCAGCATGCTCCAACAGGCTCATCTCGCCCACTCTATACACACATGCGAAATCTGCATGAACCTGAACAGGTGACCGATTTTCTAAACAGATATCCATCAAGCAGCATTGCACTGAAATGTGTAAAGGCGGTAGTCATTAACTAGCAAAAAAAAAACAAAAAAAAAACTAAGTACTCTAAGCTTTTGCTGAGCTATTCATATCTTAGTTTTGATTATCATACACCTGCACAAACACATAAGCCAAATACACTGCCAGTAATCCCCTTGCATAAGGCCGAACTCTATATTTAGGTGTAAAAGATGTAAATAGACCAGGAAACCAAAGCATCACGTTAGGGTTCTCTAACCTACATGCAATATCCACGTGGACATTGTTATTTAGCCCAATCAAGTCCTGCAAATGTTTTTTTCCCCCTGCTCCAACACATCCGCAATGCCTCAACAAAACACACAAGGACAAGGCGCTCCAAGGCCAAGGTTGGGAACCACTACTTTAACCTACGGGTCACAACCCCCCAGTGGGTTCTGATTTATACCACTATAAATTAGAAGAAGAAGAAGCCTTTAATTGTCACATATACATAACAGAGTGAAATTCTTTTCTTCACATACCCTAGTTCGTTAGAAAGATGGGGTCAGAATGCAGGGTCAGCCATGATATGGTCCAACAGTGGCAACTTGGCGGTGCTGGGGTTTGAACCCTCTGATCAGTAACCCAAAGCCTTATTATGTTAGAACTGTGGACCCCAGTCTGTGCTTTACATATCCCACTTTAGAAACCAACAGCTATCTAGAGTATACTTCATGCTTTTCACCATGTACTCACCGACTGCAGGTGCGTCGTACTCATCCCCCAGCAGGATCTCCGGAGCAGAGTAGGCCAAAGATCCACAGCTGGTGGTCAGCTTCTTCCCAGGCTGAAATTTATTACTAAAGCCAAAGTCAGTCAGCTTAACGAGGCCCTGCTTCTCGAAGAAAACTACATTTTCAGGCTTCAAATCGCGGTGCACTACATGCAGCCGGTGGCAATAAGAGATAGCGTGGACAATCTGGGCAAAGTACTTCTTTGCCAGTTCCTCGTTGAGCCCCTCCTCATGCTTCATGATGTAGTCGAACATGTCACCTCCGTCCCCCAGCTCCAGGATCAAGTACAGCTTGGTCTGTGTGTCGATGACCTCGTAGAGGCGCACAATGTTAGGGTGCTGCACCAGCTTCATGCAGCGCACCTCCTGGAAAAGGTGTCCTGTGGCAACTGTGTCCAGCTTTGTCTTGTCGATGACTTTCACTGCCACTTTCTCACCGGTGAAGACGTGCCGTGCCAACTTTACCACAGCAAAATGCCCGCGCCCCAACGTCTTGTCCAGGTCATACAGTCCGGCAATCTTGCCGTCATAGCCACGCTTTATACCTGCCATGACTGCTGCTCCCCAGCTGGATGGGAGGAGGGGTTTAACCCCAGGGGGAGGAGTTTACAGTGGAGGGAGAGTACAGGTCACTTCAACACACTGCCTGGTAACTGCAGACCCATCTTGCCAGGATCCTGTCCACCGGAGACAAATTGAAACATTGTAAAACAAAACAGGAAAATATCAGAATCTTTATCAAAGCCACATTATAGTTTGAATGAATGCTGTGGTAAACCCAAGCTTGATTTTTTTTTTCCATATTTAAAAAGCTTGGCTAGACAGTTGAAATGAAAATTAAATATGTGGATGACCGTGTCAAACGAGTCGTCAGCACTTTTGCTCTTTGAAAGTGTTAAAAACATTTCTCTTCGCTGTCTGAATAATGGCATCACCTGGAAATTATCGTTGCAAATATTCGCAGTTCAAACACTAATACCCATGTGCCAAGTGCCTCAGCAAGAAACATCAAAAGGTCTGAAAAGTGGAAAATGGCACTTGTTCTGCTAGTGCACTGGTACACAAGAGAAATTTTTTTGTTCCTAGATGGAATAACTCCATTGCAAACATGTTCCAGCATGACAATGCACAAAACCAGCTCTAAAAAGACATGGTTTGCCAAGGTTGGAGTGAAAGAACACAACTGGCCCGCACAGCACACCAACTGCCGACTGCACACCAGGCTTCCTCACCCGACTTCAGTGCCTGACCTCACTAGTGCTCATGTGGCTCAATGGGCAAATCCCCACAGCCACCATCCAAAACCCAGTGGAAAGCCTTCCCAGAAGTGTGGAGGTTATAGTAATAGCAAAGGGGGACTAAATCTGGAATGAGATGTTCACTCTTGTAAACTCTTTGCGATGTGGCAGTTTTTAGATTTCAGTATAGCCAAGTTACATCCAACTGAACTCAGACCAAAATCAAGACTGCACAGGAAAACCTCCAAAGTCTGGAGAAACTGTACTGTTCAGAGTGCAAAAGTGAATTAGACTTGCAAAACAGTGTTACCTGTTTGCTGACATGATTCTTACATTCCCGCAGTGAAGCAACATGTGAATTAAAAAAAAGCAGTTGGTCATTAGAATGTAATTTGATCATCTATGATCTTGTCATTTCTATTATCTTTGTAATATTTCACCATTTAAGCAAGTCTTCTGATTTGACTCATTTATCATTTGGTGAGGAATTGCTAACAGGTTTCCATTAAGGTTTATTTAGATTGAATGGGATGACGTCCCACAGAAGGGCCTTTAGAGTGATTTGTATTCTGCTGCCGTTTTCTTTTCTTTTTTTAAATTAAATCTATAAAATGAATTACGCTTTGAGCTTGTCTTATCCGTACAGAATATTTGAGCTAATTATTCAAATATTTGACAACCAAATTAATCTACAGTTGCAACCCTAGTTCACAGAGACCATGCCATCCCCTTGAAACCTCACTGTGCAAGTCTAGGGCACTTATTATGAACACACATAGATGATGAATTACTGGGCTGTTGGTTATTTGTTCAGCATTACCCCGTTCGAATGGCTGTTTAATTGTTAAGTCCTATTCAAAAGGTTTGATCTACCACGGAGATGAATAAGAGCTTAATGACTTCTATTTTGTGCGAAGAATGTGTTTTCGTTCGGCTATTTTAAAGCCATATGTAATTACACAGCAGCTGCGGCTGTCGATGCATTGCTTGTTTTGGGTGTAGTCTACTGCAATGTTAAAAGCAACAACGAGACTTGACAATGACATTCCCTATACATGTTTTAAATACCATCTAAACAACACAGCATAATAGAAACGGTCACACAGGATTAAAGGAGCTTATGCTTTAGGAGCAAATGTTATTGCTGTGATGTGGTTGAAACCATTAAGAACATTTTTTTTTTCCATAAAATGATCGAAACGATCAAGCCTGTGAAATATTACCCCCGAGACACTTCTGTGGTGACACAAACCCAAAACAAAATCCTTAGAGGTTAAGGTGTGTAGTTGGATAAAATGTGTATACTTTGATAGGAATGTACTTGCATGTAACATGATTAAAGAAGAACATGTTTATTGGTATTAAAGATGCTTAGAAATGTTAGTACTACACCACTATATTCAGAACATAAGGACTGATTTCTTTTTATGTAGTGAATTCAATGTTCTCAGGATGAGACTGAAGGCCTTGTGGTTAAAGCACTTGCTTTTGTGTGGGCAGGACGCTAAAGGCCTCAATCACTCACTGTTAAACAAGCCTTGTTAAAATGAATGTGGATATATATACACTTGCACAGTCCCTTCTGAAGTATTAGAACAGCAGGTCCAATTTCATTGTTTTCACTATACACCGAAGATGTTTGGGTTTCAGATAAAAAGATGCACATGAGACAAGAAATCAGAATTTCAGATTCAGTTTCCTGATATTTATATCTGTGTGTGTTAAACTTACAACAATGCACATTTTGTTTTTCAAGTGATTTCAAAAGTACTGGAACATGTGCCTGATACGTGTTGGCATCTTGTTGCCCAGGTGTGCCCTGTTAAACTGACTGTTTAAAGAATTAATAACTCTGAAGGTCTACTCTTGGTTTGAACCCTAGCAAAAGTAAGCCATGAAAGAGGGGAAACCAATTGCACAGTGCACAAGCACTAGGAATAGCCAATACAACAATTTGGAATGTCCTGAAAACGAAAGAAATCACTGTTGTATTAACAACCAGACATGGAACAGGTCAGCCAAGGAAAAAAAAAACATAGAAGTTGATGACAAACTTTGGGAAAGCTGTGAAGAAAAACCCAAACACAACAGTGAGTGACATCACCAACAACCTCCAAAGGGCAGGGGTGAAGGCATCACAATCCACCGTTTGAAGACGACTGCAAGTGCAGAAATATAGCAAACATACGGACATACAGGAATCGGAAAGCCAGAAATACAGAAATGAGCCACAAAGTTTCTGGAACCAAGCTTAACCTCGATCAAAATGACGGAAAGGCCAAAGTGTGGAGAAAGAAAGAATCTGCTCATGATCCAAAAACACAGAAGCTCAGTCAAGCATGGTGGAGGTAGTGTCATGGCTTGGGCTTGCAAGACTAGGCCTGTCAGGATAATTACATTATTGACTTATGGTGCGATATTTGGGCACGGCCTTGACCATTCCTCCTGGCCTCGATATTGTCCATTGTGTTCACATGCATGTTCTTTTATACAAGAATGAATGTCACGAACATTTGAGCCATTCATGCTGCTTCTGTCCTCTCGTCTGCTATAGGGCTGTCAAATTAAAATTCAAACTTGAATTAAAAATGTCAGCATTCAAATTTAAGATGTGTAGCAAGCACTGGCATCAACTTTAAAACACACTGCTGGAAAAAATGACAAGATATAACAGATGTTTTTTTGAAGAAGAAAAAACTAAAAACAATAGTTTTAGTGTTTCAAATAATCCAGTCCTAGTAAATAATGTCAGGGATTGAGCTGATTAGGCTGCGTGAGCTGAAGCTGAACACTGAATGAACACCAGTAAACGGAAGCACTTTACCAGCGGGTTACTGAACTCACCCAAACGCATCACATACACATGAGATTATTCAGACATACACACAACATAAACATAATATTACAACTTGCTCAATATTCTTAACAATAAAAAGTTTGTTGATCTTTGAAAAGGTGTACATGCATTATTGTGCTATAATATCATTATATCAGTGGTATAAAATGGTCTTAAAATGACTAATATCGTTTATCGCAATTATTTCTGAGACAATATATCGTACAACAAAAGTAGTTTGCGTGACAGGCCTATGTATGGCTGCTTCTGGAACAGGCTCATTAATCTTTATTGATGATGTAACTCATGATACAGTTACATCATGTAGGAGCAGAATTAATAGCCTACAGAAACACTGTCTGCCAATTTACAGACAAATGAATCCAATCTAATTGGGAGGAACTTCATCATGCAGCAAGACAATACCAACACAATAAAGGACTTTATCAGTGGGGAAAAGTGGAAGGTTTTAGACTGGCCAAGTCAATCAACAGACCTTAATCCAGTTGAACATGCATTTGACCTACTGAAGAGAAGACTGAAGGAAGAAACCCCCCCAAAACAAACAACAACTGAAACAGTTTGATGATGTCAGAGGGTCGTCAGCAAGGTATAGACAACCAAATATTAAGTGTGATTTACTTAAAGGCTATCTGTTTCAATACCTTTGCTCACATAAAAATTGGGTGGTTCGCCACCAAAGCTGGCATTTTTTAAGTTGTTTACCACATCTAGATGTAAAAGTCAGGAAATTTGAAGGATCTGGAGAGATTCTGTATGGAGGAATGGTCTCAGATCCCTTGCCATGTATTCTCCAACTTCATCAGTAGGGATGTCACGAGAACCGATACTTCGGTACCAACATTCTTAAAATGTGACTGTACTTGTTTTTCTGCAGTAACATTGGTACCGTTAGTAATGACAATACTGAGGTTGCAATTCTTCCGAAACTGAAGGGGGCAGCAAATACGCGTAAGCGTTTTAGTTGGTCCACAAGTGGTAAAGAAGAAGCAGCAGCAGAAGAAGAACGCCTACAAGCACACGGGAAATACTACAGAAATGGTGACAAGTTTAGCTCCGTCCTGACTCATTGAAAAGCAGAGAGAGGAAAGGTAGCGTAGGTTGCCGGTGTGTAGCCGATGCTGTCGTTCAGCTGGCATTGTTGCAGTGAAACCAGCTAACGTTATGCTCCATGGAATGTTTGCGATAGCCAGTTATTTGTTAACGACACTAACATATTGCAGTGTTACAGTCTCCCTCCTTATGGGCCACCACGCATCGCCATTCAGCCCGAGTCCGGTCAACAAAATGTAGGCTAATGTCACTAATAATTATTCACATGTTCATGCTTTTAATAAATCTTTTTGGCCTGCCACCATATCAGTGAATTTAAACTAATGCTTGCATTCAGAGTATAAGGTGTGTGTGAGTGTGTCTGTGCGTGCGTTTAGAAGTGCACCTTAGCACTGTTTTATTAGTCATGGTCAGACAGTGTTTGATAACTAAAATATCTCTCACTCTCTTTTTGCCAGTATTAGCCAAAGGAGGATGTCCTCCAGGAGTTTATTTTATTAAAAAAAAAAAAAAAAAAAAAAAAAATTATATATATATATATATATATATATATATATATATATATATATATATATATATATATATATATATATATATATATATATATATATATATATATATATATATATATATATATATATATAACAATTTTGTTATACCACACCGTGGTATCGACTTCGGTATGGAGTACTTTTAGTGGTATCGGTACCGACTTCTAGATTTTTGGTATCTTGACATCCCTACTCATCAGGCATTATAGGAGTAGACTCAGAGCTGTTATCTTGACAAAGTGAGATAGCACAAAGTATTGACTAAAAGGGTGGGAATAACTGCTGCACACCTATAAATAAAAGATGTTTTTTGGATAAACCTGTTTTGTGTTTGCAATTGTTTGATATCCATGAGAGCAGAGTATTTTTGTGAATTATTAGTTTTTTGTTGTTGTTTTTTTTTTTTTTTTTAACAAAAGATCAAAAGTTTAAACAATACACAGGTTACCATTAAAATACCTATTTTACTCTACATATTGAACTAATCAAGACATAACATCCAGCTCTTGTATTAAAAGACACTGGAAACTTCTTGTTGTGTTTACATGGATTTTCAACATTTTCCAACTCACTTTTCCACAGCTGCTCTGCACCTTCCATGTCAGCGAGTGGCAACGTAGCTTGATTAACGCTAGCCGAGTCTGCTGTGAAGCAGTTCCTCCAGGGTTTCGCGATCGCAGAAATTAACGCAACATCAAGCAAACTCGGCAATATTCAGAGTTTTTCAAAACTGCAGCAGATTTTCTGAGATTTGGGTCAAAAACACATCGTGTGACGTCAGCCAAAGCCCTCTACGATTCACGTGTGTTGAACTTGAGTACAGCAACCTAGATCACTCCGAAAGAAATTGCAATTTCGCCAAGATTTCTTTTCTTTTAGATTTCCACACAAAAAAGCACAAAAATCTCTGCTAGATGAATCACAAATTTAAAAAATTTAAATAAAAAAAAAAATAAATTAAAAAAAAATAATAAAAATAAATAAATAAATAAATAAATAATAATAATAATAATAATAATAATAATAATAATAATAATAATAATAATAATAATAATAAAAAAGCCCCAGCAAAAAAAAGAAAAGAAAAAAAAAAGTTTTTTTTGTGCATAACAATCACAAAAAAAAACCTGTATGGCTAAATCCTATATGGACTGGTAGAGACCCTGAATAACTGAGGCTACATTTTAATTTGCTGCAGAAATTAACTTATTTGTTTGGATTTTCTTTTTAATTTGACTGACGCCACTCTGAACCGACCGGCACAAGCAAAAACATCAAAGCAATCCAATATGGCTAGAAAAATTAGATGAGCTTAACCGTGTGAAATGAGAAGTGGTCGACGACAGTTGGGAGTAATTCGTGTAATTCTGCCACAAAGACGCGTGTTTAATACGTTCACATAAACAGAAATATGTTAAAAAGCTCAACTTGTTAACTACAATGAGCTGTTGGTATAGAGAGTACCAGTTTAGTGATTGTACATGTGCTCAATGGAAATGCCCAGCATGTGATGAAGCACTTGGGGGTTTGGAGAACATCCATCAAAAATATGGCTCTACAGCCACCGAAGAGTTCACATGAACTGGTGAGCGTCATCGTCAGATTGATGGAGAGCCTTAACACCGACAGGCGTCATATCATCTGAGAAAAATGTCCAGCAATATAATTTTTTTTTTAATGTAACCAACATACATCAAAATATGCGAGAACAAAAAAACAAGTTTGAAAAGTAAACTCACATCTGGAAAAAAAGAAAAAAAGAAAAAAAAGAAAAAGCACATACCAGTGCTATTTAAAGTAACTCTATTCTGTGACTCAGAAACATTAACAGAAACAGCATGTAGTGGAACCAAAAGAAAGAACCTGATGGTCATTACTCACTTCACGTAATTATTCTCATGACCTAAACACGAGCCGTGTGAGCCTCGCACAGTTTCAGTAATAAACATGCTTATGTGCTGCAACTGTTGCATGGCACTCACTGATACGGAAACGGCTGAGTAACTGTAGAGTAGTGTTAAAGTCATCTTTGTTTGTTTTTAATGCGACTCAGACTGCAGCTTGCAGCAAGGGAAGTCTTACACTTGAGTTTGTTTACTAAGTAATGTTGTCCATGACAACAAACGAAAACTTGCGAGATGTAGCCGAGATCATTATGAATGTAGGGTGTGTACAAGTTCAATATCGCATATAAAAGTGGCCCATATGTGAATATGTTTATTTTATGTGAAACTTTGTTCATACAGTGATGAAAAAAGGGTGTTAAACTGGTGGAAAAACACAGAATTAGGACACCTTCGCCAGCATTGTGAATTTAGCACGGATTAATTCCTCAAGTGTGCAGCTATGAATTTACAAGATTATCCAACTTCAGTGAAGAACGACTGTGTTAAGCAGCTCACCTGGACCGCACAAGTGAAAAAATATATATATTATTTTCTCATGAAATTCTGAGTGGACTTATTTATTTATTAAAGTTTATACATCCATCGACAACATTTGGGTCTACTTTGACTTTAGTTAACAGTTTCCTACATTACCCACGATGCCATTGCTAGCAGCACCAGTGGGATTTATCTCGTTTTAACTCTATCTGAAGAGAGAGAGTGATGCAGCCGCGCTTTAATCCTTTAGTTAAACATCCAGCCTTCTCACCTCCTCATTTGTACACTCGGTTCAAACAGAACAGCATCCAAGGCTTCAAATTTCATCCTAATATTGCCATCAGCAACGGGGACAAACTGGCATTTGACCCAGCACCTTTTAAACTACTGGGGGGGGTGACCCAGCACTTCAGGCAATAACAGACAGGTCTCACTTCTTTAAAAAAAACAACAACAATAATCAAAACTTTAGGGACATTTCTCCAAAAGGGGATCTCCTATGAGTGATAAAGGTTTAACCACGGTTTTGCTCTCACTGCCGCATAATAATCATGTGTTGAATCGGTACTGCTAACGTTTCAATATTATAAGTGACATACGCACTTATTCTGTATCAATTACAGGAACAATCCTCAAACAACATCACATAAAGGAAGTAAGGATCGCTGGGAAAATGTTTAGTCAGTCCGTAGAGGACTTCCCAGAACTTTTTTGTGATTATTACAGCCAAAAAATGCTCGATTTTGCTGTGGCTTCTTTCAAAATTCACAATGCAACTTCCGTAGTTTTTGTGTGGAGACCTACTTCAATTGGCAACAATTGTAATTGCACGAAACTGTTTTGCACAGTCTTTCACAGCGATGTTTGTTGGATAATGCTATCTTGTAGCTGTACTCGTGTTTGACACACGTGCATCAAAGAGGGGTTTGGCTGAATGCACATCGTGATGACGTAACATGACGCGTTTTGGCCCAAATCTGCGGAAAATCTGCTATAATTTAGAGAAAAAATAACAGAAAAAAACAAACAAAACAAGCACCTTGGAATACTGGAGTTTGTTTGATTTCGCATTAACTTCTGCGAATGCAAAAATCGTGAAAGGATGTTGGGACAGACTACTTTGAATCGTGAACAAATTTTTTGGAATTAGTGCGGTCTAACTTTGTGAACTAATTTGATGCTGTTATTAGTGGTCCGAGGAGTGAAATGCACAGTGAAGTAGGGATGGGTGACATCTAATCGTTTGCATTATACCGGTAGAAATTCTCCCCACAATAAGAATTAGTCTTCCCGCGATAATAACGATAAAGCCTAGTTGATGACGAATTTCTGTGTGTGACCAATTCGCAGCTCACGTGCAGAGCAAAAACAAGTACGGAGGAAGGCGAATGTGAAGTTGAGGAGGAGTTTCTCGCTAAACGAGGAGCTACTGTACCTCTACAATCTGGAACTGGTTTGGTTACAGAAAACGAGTTTTACTTTTAGATCAATGTGCATGTTTCTGAGGCTCTCAATAAATACTAGAAAATATCGTGATGTAGTTTTAAGTCCATATCGCCCATCCCTACTATGAAGCTTGTGGAGCGTGTGTAAAATGAACTACTCTGACGTTCACTCGGTTCTTTACTGCTCAACAACAATAATAATAATATCGATTCAAAGAATACTTGCTTGATGTATTTGTTGTGGCACATGACATCTAGTTTAAAATATCATTAATAGATCAAATTGTATTAAAGAGCATTTAGTGGTGCCACACCTGTACTGACTGGAATAATAAAAATACAGCACCAACCAACAAGTCAGCCCCAGAAAATCAGTAAACAAGTCACAAATCTCTCTATATACACAAGTATGGAGGTGTGCTTTAATAGTCTTACTTAAAAACATGACCAACCCTCATGCATTTTGATTCAGAGGAGAAACAAACTTTGTGAAATTTGTGAATGAATTTTATAGTACAGAATTAAATGATGACTAAGGTGTTGAGTGCAAAAACTATGAGAGGTGGAGCTTTCTGCTGTCTTGTTAGTGATCTTCCCGCTATGCTAAACCGGTGTACACTCGACATGAACATCAATACTTACTTCATTACCGACCTCAATATGAGAAAATACCATACCAGTGCTGTGACTTGACAGTGTAGAGAGAGAGAGAGTGTGTGTGTGTGTGTGGATTTGACATGCCAAACAGTGAACACGCCGTATAAGGCATAGCACACTCCTGCAAAATGCGAACACTACTGCACATCAAGTCTTCTTCTTCTAGACATTTATACTACATTTAAAAGTATTTATGTACCACAGACCTGCAGTGCTTTTCCTGCATGACTACCTAGTGAGGCACAAAGCTAGCTCTAGGTAGGAGCCTGACCGGAAAGGGCCATCTGAAGCTCGCTAGCTAACCAACCTCCTTAGCTACACACCTAGCCAGATAGCACGTTACCATGACGGACCGCCTGGGATGCTGGATTAACAGAGCAGTATATAAATAAAAACACCAGTTAACCATATCTTCACGAGTTAGCTACACAGACAGCAATACTAACAGACACATGTGTTAACTGTAGTCTTCGGGACACAAACACTACACCGCACAACACCACACCGGCTAAACAAGTGGATATTCATTGTGGGCTAGCAAGATCTAGCCTAGTGGCTAGCAATCGTTTGTTAGCTCCTAATCCACTCGCTAACTAGCTAACTTATATGTATGTATGTTTTTTGACTTACCACTCGTTCCGGGGAACATTTAAAAAAAATAAACAGTAAAATACTCGAATGCGTCCGAAAAGAAATAAGTGGATAACGTTATTTGATCCACATTTACACAAGGCGTTACACATAAGCCTTGTGAATGGAGCTCAGCGCTTGAGGTTTGACTCTAGCGGCGCTCTCTCACACACTCTTTCCCCCCCCCTGTCTCTCTCTCTCATACACACAGTTCCTGCTTTTAGTGTAGAAGCAGCTGTCTGCGCGAGCGGCTCTCCTCCCTCAACAGCTGCAGCGCACCCTACTGGGCATGCGCAATACACGGACGTCACAGCGACGTAGGCATTAGGAGAGCTAATTAACGGAGCCATTCAGTGTATTATTCCTCACAAGATTTAGGAACATTTTATAGAAGGTAAAGTCTGTCGCCAGTTCGTGTTACTCTCAACTCAATTCACTACACTTGTTTAAATTGTCCCTCGAGACTGGACTACTGCATCTCGCGGCTGAAAGGTCTGCAGCTCCAAACCATCCGGCCATTGCAACTGGTCCACCATGCACAACCTCCACAAGTTCTCCCACATCACCCACACTGCTGTGTTCTCTCTACTGGCGTCGTATCCCTACTGCCTGCAGCAGATTTAAAACAATGATGCTCTCATACAAATCAACGTACCGCCGATTAGTTTGACTAACTACCAAATTCCAAAGCATCAAGTCATTGACTGATTAGTAATGTAATAAAGAAGCTGAAAATAACTTAGCAGCTGGAAAACATGGTCAACCCGCCTGACCAGCTCAATCTGTGTTTTGGCAAAGCTGGATTAAAACATTTATCAAACCACACTTTGCACTATTGCTCTCTTTAAGCCTCTAGTGCATCTCAACCAGAATCCTTCAAGGTACAGAGAAGACATGCATTAAGACTGTTCTCTGTCCTGGCACCCAGGTGGTCGAATTAACTTCCCTTTGGTGTCTGAACAGCTGAGGCACTGGCTGTTTTCAACAAGCAAGTAAATGCAAATGTACACTTCCTGTGTCTGGTATTGTTTCGCTAACCTAGAACACTGGCATGGATAAATGTTTGATGAACTGTTGCTCTGCTCCTTATAATAGCTAAAAGACGGCATCTCTTAGTCATTGCAAATTCTACAAGGTTGAAATCTTTTTACAAGGTATATCGTGACATGCCGTCTGTAGAACTGCATAAGACAGACTATACTAGTTATAGAAAATTCTTCAATGATGTGACTATTACTGTAACTTTAATTACTGTAAATCCACTAAGTCTGACTTGGTACCAGCAGCAAAAGATAGCGCATGCTGGCCAAACTGGTGGCCCATTGCCAGAAGTTAAGTGCTGGGAAAAAGGAAACTGTTTCTGAATTACCACTACTAATGCTCCATCATAGACCAGTAATCTTTTAGAAAATATCGCAATAATAAAGCAATTAAAAAATCTCAAACTTTTATTGATCAGTTTACACACATAATAAGGACATTTATCTGCTGGCAAAGATGGTCTACCAGTTTGAGCTATTTGGCCTGTGTTTTGCCAGCTGGTAGTTTTATAGTACTGGCTATTTCAGCAGGGTTATATGACCAAAAAAGGCACAATTACAGATGTTCATGACTTGTTCATGGCAATATGTGAGGACACTATAGTTTTATTGTAAAATTTTTTTGAAGTAGTGTAACATTTTTTTCTCTAAAACACGCTTCCAAATTCTTGGCACCTTCGAAAATCAATATTTAGTGAAGCCCAGGAAATAATAACAGCACAAAGCCTTTATAATATTTAAACCTTTCAATAAGGAGAGTGGTAGCTCAGTGGTTAACATGTTGGCCTACTGCTCAGAAGGTCATGAGTTCAAATCCCAGTACCATTACACTGTCCCGACTGGACACTTGAGTAAGGCCCCTAATCCTCAACTGCTCAGAGGCATAAATGAGATGAATGTAAGTTTCTCTGGATAAGTGCTTCTGCCAAATGCCTAAAAGTTTGTACTTGATGTTATTTTGTGCATTTTTATCTCTGTTTATATCCCTGTATGACATCAGCCATAATTTTCTGTGTGAAGAGCTCTCTGGTTTTCCAGGAAAGGTGATGGACAATAAAAAGATCTAACATATGTTTGTGACCTCCATGCTCACTGTTCATCAGACTGGACCTGCGATCCCAGCGATAAAGGTCACTGTGGCACAGCAGACTCCACACCCTGAAATGACGAGTCTGGCTCCAGGGAAAGAACCCAGTGTACTGGCAAGTCCCCAAAGGATTAGACACATTGTTGCACTAGTTGCAAGCAAGTGGCAAGGTTTCACACTGTGCTGTGAAACATTGGGCATAAACCATTTATCTTTCATTGTGAACAACGTTTTAGAGATTTTGCTAGAACTGCCACTGGATCTACCCTAAAGGTGAATGTAGCATCACGTACCAGGGACTTATTAATGGTTTGTCACTGGGAGCACATAAAGTAGTAAGAACATCTAAATATTCAACTAGCCAGGGATTAATCTACCCAGTCAATTGGAAATCTTTTGTGGTCTATACCAAGCCTCAGTTGACTCTAATCTTAGCTGGATTTAAATAACGTTTAGGAGGTGCATCAAGCTTTACATTTAGATTAGGGCTATACATCCTAATTTGGGAATAATAACATTACCACAATATTGCCTTATGAATTCCAGTGAAAACAAAAAGCAGGATAAGTGGAACTGTGACTTTACTTCCCAATAAAACAATAAAATGAGAGGCATAGATCTATGCCCTGTGCTCATTAAGTGTCATTTGATTTATCCTTGCCTAGATTAACATTACAAATAATATCAGACTAGATGTTTATAGGGCGAAAATGGGACTTGACTGCCATCTAGTGATAATTTTAAATAAGAACAGGCCCTTACATTTTTTTCTGCTTAATGAAAAAATAATAAATAGCAGAAAATGATAAGGCTTAATGAATTTGATGAATTGATTATAAGTGATTAGGATAAGTCAGCATAATCCGCCAACATTAAGAAATACGTAAAGCTGAATAAATATCAATAAAGATCTAATCTCACGAACATTTTAGAATTGCACCTCTCAAGGAGACCTTTTCCATAGTGACTGTTAATTGTAAATGGTGAATGACTCGTGTTTGATGATTTTGTCAGATGTACAGAATAAGGGGACATGTCTAAAAGTCGTTCACAGTGTACACATAGTCGAAACACTTCCACCATTGATCGGCAGAGGGCACCACATTTATATATGCAAAAGATCTAAAAGAGATAATAATAATAATAATAATAATAATAATAATAATAATAATAATAGTTGTGTTTCTTTATTAAGTGTGTCTACAGGCGTGTTCTTATACTGTATTCAGCATCTCTAGAGGTTCAACCATTGGGTAAAATATCCATATAGATTTTATGGGTGTGCTAAGTCTACCGTGGTGATTGAAAGTTTGTGAACCCTTTAGAATTTTCTATATATCTGCATAAATATGACCTAAAACCTCATCAGATTTTCTACAATTTCTACAGAAGTCCTACAATTGGATAAAGAGAACTCAATTAACCAAACGAGACAATACATTTTTTGCAGTTAATTTACAGTAACTGTTGATCAGTCCTGCACATCGGCTTGGAGGAATTTTAGCCCATTCCTTAGTACAGAGCAGCTTCAACTCTGGGATGTTGGTGGGTTTCCTCACATGAACTGTTTGCTTCGGGCCCTTCCACAACATTTCTATTGGATTAAGGTCAGGACTTTGAATTGGCCATTCCAAAACATTAACTTTATTCTTCTTTGACCATTCTTTGGTAGAACAACTTGTGTGCTTTGTTTCGCCACGTTCTCTTGAGAGGCAGTTCATGGACAGATGTCCTGACATTTTCCTTTAGAATTTGATCGTATAATGCAGAATTCATTGATCCATCAATGATGGCAAGCTGTCCTGGCCCAGATGCAACAAAATAGGCCCAACCCATGATACCACCACCACCATGTTTCACAGATGGGATAAGGTTCTTATGCTGGAATGTAGTGTTTTCCTTTCTCCAAACATAACTCTTCTCATTTAAACCTAAAATTCTATTTTGGTCTCATCAATCCACAAAATATTTTTCCAAATATTTGTTCTAACTTGTCCACATGATCTTTAGCAAACTGCAGACGGGCGGCAATGTTCTTTTTGTAGAGCAGTGGCTTTCTCCTTGCAACCCTGCCATGCACAACATTGTTCTTCAGTGTTCTCCTCATGGTGAACTTATGAACAATAATATTAACCAATGTGAGAGAGGCCTTTAGTTGCTTAGAAGTTACCCTGGGTTCCTTTGTGTCCTCATGGACTATTACAGGTCTTGCTCTTGGAGTGATCTTGGTCAACCACTCCTGGGGAGGATAACAATGGTCTTGAATTTCCTCCATTTATACATCATCTGTCTGACTGTGGATTGTTGGAGTCCAAAATTTTTAGAGATGGTTCTGTTATTAATACATCAAGACCTAAAAATTAATAGGTTCTGTCTGACAAGTCTTCCATAAACTATTGACCCTAAAGGTCAAAGAAGATTTTCATTATCATACTGACTACTGGAAGTAAATCATGTATTATACTATTGAAAATTGTTAATTGTGTTACTATTACTATTACTATAACTTGCATAGAACAATGCATCACTGCCAGATCAGCCAAAAAGGGGCACAATTGCAAAAATATTGCCACCCAAAGTGGAAAGTTGGTGGGGGTCCATAACATAAGAGGACAATTTTTTTATCATCAAATGATTTAGTGCAGCATTCTTCTGTAAAATCAATTATTAGTGAAGCCTGTAACAGCACAAGGTCTCTTGCTGTTATGTCTAAGTAGGTTGGAAACACTTGTACACGGATCTTAATGGACCCACTCCATTCAAATGATTCATACTCTTTTATATTCTTAGGTTTGCACAATTCAATCCACATGTTTTAATAGGATTCAAATCAAGACTGAGTTGGTCATTGCAAAAGACCGATTTTGTGATACCACTACTATTTTGGTGTTGATTTTGAATCTATGCACAGGGTCATTATGTTGTTGAAATGATTAATAAACGGCCAAGTTGTAAGTTCCTAGCTGAGTTTGAACTATAATATGTTGGAACCTAGCAGAAATTCTGATGCCATGCAAATCGATTTTCACAAGAGCCCCAAAACCAATAGCAACAAAAGAGCAGCAAAGCATCACTGATCTGCCAGCAAAAAAATTTTTTGTGTTATGCGAATATGGGTTATGGATATTTTCATATGTATTATGAAAGCATCTATATACTTTGTGTCAAAAGCACTTTGGTTTTCCAGAGAAGGTGATGGATGCTATACAATATATATCATATGTAGGTGTTGATTAATTTCCTATAACAGCACAGCTCAGACTGTCGCATCGGATGCAACTGAAATCACAGATTTATATTAATGTGCTTGTTCTAACATTGTCGTTCAATAGTTACAACGAGTATGGCAGACATGGCATAATCTTTATTATTATTATTATGATTAAAAAGGTTTTTAATAAAAGTTTTTTTTACTTGTTATTTAACACAGAAAAAACATAGTTGTTTATTGGCAAATTCCTGTGGTTTAAGTGAGACAAAACACTTTGGGATATGCGGTTATTGTTAGTGCTTTATTCCTTGCACCTCAGGGATACAGTAAATGGTCAAAGACAAAAATAAAGTTTCTGGGGACTTGAGACCAGTAATATACATACTTGATCCAAAGTTTGGACACACATGCTCATAATCTTTTTCTTGATGAAATAACACATGGAATTATGCAGCGACCATGAAAAGTCAAAAAGTTCAATTCTCAACAGTATTTCATGGTGAAACATGAAATTTCAGTGCTGACTTGTTTGTTCTGCCAAGTGTGGGATTAAGGAGAGTGCCATTGATTTATTGGGACATTTGTGAAGCAGTGACATGAAGTTTACTGTTCAACTTTACCAGATTCTACAGCCTAAATATTATCATTCCCTGTGTGCTCTGTGGTGAGTTTGAGTGGCTCTCGCATTCAATCAGGAACAGTATTTAGCCCTATAGAAAAATAATGATGGTGAGTAATTTCATCCTCTACAGAGTACAGTGATAAGACTTTGACTGAGTATTAGCCTTAAATTAGATTAGTATCACTGATCTAATCATCAGTATGACTGAGTGATTTGTTCATGTTCAGTAACTGCCTTATGCTGCTCAGTGCTGTGATGCATCATAAAGTCTATCCCAGCAACAGTTGGTGTGAGGCAGAAATACAGTCCCACCTATGATATGTTTTTGGGAAGGAGGAGGAAAATAGATAACCCGGAGGAAACCTAGACATGCACAAAGACTATAACCACAATAACAGACAATAACCCAAGCACAGGGTCAAACCGGGAGCCCAAGAACTGTAAGATGGAAACACTACCTGCTGCATCACCATGCTCCAACATGTCCCTTTGTTTTTCAGTTTGGAACTGTAACGCTTGTAAAGCACTAATTTACTAGAAAAATGCACAAATCACTGCTTCCTTTGTACATGGCTAATTAGCAACTAGTGATGTTTTGTTCATGAACAATTCGTACATTTTGAATGAATCTTTAATATGACTCGGGAACAACGAGTTGTCTCAGAGAGTGATTCGTTCACTTTATGTTGAGTGCGCATGCGCAGCAACATCCCCACAGGTTCTGTACAGGAAACAGAAAAAATTATTAGTTCACATCAAGAGTCTTCGAGTTCGAGTCGTTCGTTCTTCCGGTGACTGCTCCGTAGTCAATGCACCATGCAATACTGGAAACAGAAATGACTAGTTCACGCCTCAAGTCTTAGGCTCCCGGTCGTTCATTCATCACGTCACATCTCCACTGCACTGCCTATGGGGCAGTCACGGGATGAATGAACGACTCGTACCCTAAGACTCGAGAGTGAACTAATCGTTTCCAGGGAACAGATGTGACAAATGTGACGTGACAGAAGAAAGAACGACTCTGATCGGGAAATGAGGTGAATTAACAGACTGCATAGCCTAAAAACCCAGCTAAGCTATTAGGCTAATTAGCTGTTAAGCTAATTAGCCTATAGTTTATTATTTATTTTTTATATTTATCCAAATGTGATCAACGCTTGCGTAAGTACTACACGTGTTGGGGTACTTAACATGTAAAATTTTAATGATATTCTGCTGAAGAAAAAAAACACGAAATGACTCGAAAAAAGATCCGTTCATTTTGCTGAACGAGATTCAAATGTCCGAGTCAGTACAAAGATCCGAACTTCCTATCACTACTAGTGACTTCTTTAACGAGCCCAAGGCAGAGCGAGCCCACGTTCAGATATCGCGAGATTCTGGTTTGAGCTCAGTTCTCGTGGGTGGAGTTTCCCTCAGCCGGGTTAGGCTTGCACAGACTGACAGTTCGTGAGTCGGATTCACCTCACTAGCAGAACTGTGAAGAAACGACCAGTCTATGTCGTAGAGAAAGCAGAGTATTTTAGCTGCATTAAGCTGTAATCGGTGCTTGTTTTCTTCGGATAAAGCAAATGGTGTCGTGAGGTTTCTGAAAGCACGCTAGCCGTGTGCACCGTTCACACACGCGCACACTCGCGCGCACACGCACACAGAGCTGCACTCAGTCTTAGCCAGTTACTGAAGCACTAGAACCGCACTGACTTGTGATACCACTGACCTGTTTATCTGCTTTCTGGTAAGTATTGTATTCTTTTCTATAGTTCACAGAAAACGGACGCCGTTTTGCCATGTTTCTGTTTGTGAAATTTTGAAAAAGTGAAAAAGTTTTCCGCCGGTTAAACATATGCGAGAAGAGCTGGATGCTGTCTGTAGGTGGAAGATGGTGAAGGTCTGTGCTTTAAACTATAATTTTCTAGTACAGTCAGTCACTGGTGCCTTTTATTTGTATTGCTTCAGCGTGCCTTTATTTTCTGTATTTCAGTCCCTGTACATAAATTCGATGGAATTTACAGCTTAAAATGTGTATGATTGGCTGTCTTTAGAGTTCAAACACTGATCAACTGGAATAAAATACATAAAGAGGGCCCATAACGTGAGAAAGCCTGATGTTATGTGAGTGTTTATTATGTTCAGAAATTTAAAAAGCAACTTTTTAAATGAGCCAAGATGTCTCATTAATTTTGGTGCAGTCTTTCAGAAGTCCATTCTTTATACGATGAATGCAGTCATTCATCTTCATTAACCGCTTTATTCTGGTCAGGGTCAAGGTGGATCTGGAGCCTAGTCACTAGCCCATCACACGGAACCATTTGAACACACACACATGCACCTCAGGAGCTCAGGATTGACTTGAGGAATCTGGAGCTGTGAGAAGGTACCCACTGTGCCACAGTGTCACCCTATTAGAGATCTCATCTGCAAAATCTATAAATATCTACAAGTCTATAGATTTGAAGTATTCTAAAATTTGGCACACATTTAGCTTCGGGTTCTGTATTACTCCCATACAAGTGGCTTATCCACACCTCAGTGCTGCACTCTTACGTACGGTCCTTTTCCTCATGGGAACAGATGACATTGTTTCTTGTAACCCCTGCAGGAGGACTCTCTCAGCTCCATTCCTCATCCGTCTCTGAGGAGCAGAAAGCTTCTGGGCCACACTGGCCATTTCATCGCCGCTAGCATGAAATTGGAACATGCCTATAACCACTGAGAAAGTGATATCTGTGACCCAGTAATGAATTTAGATTCCACCCTCCGAATGTTTCTGCACCTAGTAGTTATGTCTACACGGCTGAAAAGAGCATGCAAATTAAAATCATTTCGTAATAAAGGACTTTTGCTTAGGAATGATTCTTACTTTATTATATGTACATAAAATATGTTTCCTCCCAAGCAGAAACAACTGAATACTTCAACTTAATATCGCCATTTTTAAAACTGGGATTGTATTCCAGTAAAAGCACACTCTGAGACAACTGATAAATGAGAAATGTACAATGCATAATTTGGAAACCGGTAGGTAGGGCTAGTTTAGTTTCAGCATATTCACAAGTTCAAATCCACACATAAAATCTTCAGTGTGCTGTCTAGTCTCATATTTGAGTCGCCTAGAAACATAAGTAACTAGGCTAAAAAAATGTCAGCAAACATAATGTAATAATGTTTGGCCAACTAGTTAGCTAGGCACGCCCATTAATACAACCTGAGGGAAATGAATATTACATGATCACGTTGCTTTTCCAAAGCTTTGGCTACAGCATGTGGTTTCGTCTGTGGTGTTCTGCCCTCTTCAAAACATATTATATGAGTTTGGCTAGCATCTGAGGTGACGTATTGTGCTAGCAGGAGAGTTATATGACCAAGCTGTGATTGGTTTTGGCAGAGTGTTTTCCTCACGCGTGCGTATTCATGATTCTGAAAAGATTGTTTGTGCATGCTAGTCAATCAGAATAGTAAAAATAGTTTTTAGCAACGGCCAGATAGCGCCTCAGCCGATGTGTGTAGTGCAGCAGGTGGCAAAATTCTGAACGAGGAGCTCGCACTATAGTGACAGCATTACATTGGCATTGCATTGTTTTTTCTTCTTCTGGTTGATGCACCTAATTTTGAACACAAAATCTGCTTGTCCTGGGCTAGTGATTTGTCCACCCATGGGGATGAGCTTTAAAATAACACAGCTTTACACGTCACATGAATTTATGAGGTGTGAAGCCCCATGAAAGCTTCAATCGCTGATAACATTTATCAGCTTTTTTTTTTTTTTTTTTTTTTTTTAACACCTGTTTTACACAAACCTGTTGTGTCACAGCTGAGCTAAAAATGAAGATGGACACACTGGGAAGATGGTTGAAGGGACACACAATAAGGCAGTGGTCAGTGAGGGTGTCATCCCCCCCCCCCCCCCCCCCCCCCTTTTCAGTTGTTTGATGTTTTGAAAAAAAAGTTCTAGGACTGAGCGGATCCGTGCTTGGTTCTCTTTATGGGACGCATCGGGGACGAGGGCCAGTGGAAGACTGAGAGCAGTGTCTTTCCACAAGCCTGATTAAAATGCATTGGAAGCACTAGGCCACCTTCCCCCCATCATTGTGGTGCTTATCATCCCCGCAGCAAACAGCACAGCTGTATGCCACAGAGCCAAGGGAGCCTTGTCATCTCTGCTTTACCTCTCCATTCATAAGGAGAGAAGGGAGGAGAGCAGCTCAAGGACATGGCCCCTGCTTGCTATATGCTATATGAATTATCTCTGAATGACTGTATTAGTGCCAAATCTCATGATGCTAGCTGCTTAAAGAGTCTTCAAGTGCTTTTAGCATATTAGTGGCAATTTACTCACCTCAGTGTCTCTTTAGTGTATTTATTTGACTCACTGTTGGAGATCAACAGTGAAACCTTTCCCCCGGATCAAAACTTGACTAAATGCACAAGAATTTCACTGTCGCTGCTGAAATGAATAATCTTCACAATGCCTAATGGCTGTATGTCCATTTTTGCCAAATAATACTGAACATTGTATTTGGTAGTTTGTGTATGAGTGCATTAACTTAAGCACAAACAATAAATTAGTGGCACTGAAGGCATCATAGATCTCAGCTGAGATGGAACGGACAGACTGTGAGTAAACCAACTAATGTGAAACAGATCAGTGGAGCCAGTGGCTGGCTTCTTCAGCTACAGAACCTCTGGCTGGTGTAAAGGTAAACCACAAAGCAGAACAAATATAAAGGACTTATTAATATTTGAAAATGTCAATTTATTTCATCGTGAGCTCATGAAGCAATTCTACATTCTCCCAGAGGCTTTTATTTCACTATCAATTATATACATTAGCAAGCGTGTTCGATTTAAGATGACAGCTCCAATATAACGGGCATATTCTTACATTAAGGTATGCATAGTCCCTTTTTCAGCTTCAGATTTTTGTAGCTATTTAGCAGCAGAACGTAGACACAGCTGAATGCTAAAATAAGCCTTGTATATTTGGATGAATTGTGCGGCATCTTATCTGAGGCACTGTGGGGGATAATTCCCAGAGGAGACCCGTTAGATACTGAGAATCGAAAAAAGTGTAAATATTTTTTTATTATATAATATATATTCTTTAATATATTATTACATTTTATTAAGGCTGTGCCTTTTCAAATAACAGTTCAATTTATATAATTTATTGAAATGGCACTTTCAGTTGTTCTTTTTATTAAGACTGCTTATAGTTTGGCTAGCTTAATGGATATTTCCAGAGTCATCCGAACACAGCTTGTGTTTGCCAGTGCCTTCAGGGGCATGAGTGTTTCTTTAGTGTTATGTACAGCACTAAAGCGGCAGTAACAGTTAATGGTTCATGCATCCCTTTGCTCAGTGGAAAGGATTAAAGCACACAACAGGAAACACTGCCGCCACCGCTGTCCTTGTCCTGGATGATTGGATTGGAGGGTAATGCTTCTTGCCTCTCAAAATCTGACACTCTGCGGATGAAAATGATATTGAGCGAGATATGCATTATATGGTAAAATGAGCATTCCTAGTCTATGAGCAGGCCAAGTGTGGGCCTTACTCTGTTCTATTTAATCGAATTATTGACATTTTTATGAATTTGTTTTAGGCAGTTTGGCAATTATCAAGACTGTAGTGTCTTTTCATATCTAGTCTCTAAGGTAAAAAAAGAATAGTTCTGTTTATATAGATCCAGCAACTGGAAAGACTGTCACCATTGACATTCATCAGGATGTTTCCCTATTCTTAAGGTAGGGTAATGGTTTTGTCCAAAGGTCCAGCAGTGGTCTTTTACTGTACTGGGGTTTAAACTCACCATCATTTCATCACTAAGAACTCTAAACACTGAGCTACCTCTGTCCCCCTCTGTCACCCCCCCTTAATGTTCTTAACGTAGAAGTGTGCAAATTGATGTTCAAGGACCGATGGGATTCACACATTGCATGATTTATTTTCACCTAAAGTTATTTCACCTGATCCCAAATTTGGCATCCAAAAATAAACAGTTTATCACTTGGCTTTGCCAAAATAGGGCCTTGATAAGAAATCACAACTCAATCTGTAAAAAGTACAATACTGTATATAAGCATTAGTTAACATTATTTAAATGCTTCTCAGGCTGATGGCTGTAATGTCTTCAATAAAATTATTTGACATCTCCTTGAGATTGCATCCAGACAGCTATGAAACTTAAAATTTATTTATAGAACACCATATGGCATATATAAATATGCCTTTATTTTAATTGATGTGAGGACTGTACGTAGACAAGCCAGATCAACAAAAGTGTCACAGAAGTATTTAGAAATTCTGTGGATGCATAGTCACAGCTAACTATACACGAGTTGGACTATGGTCAGAAACATATTCTAAAGCAGGAAGCAATAATGTCCTGTTAAATCACTGAGATGTCTATCCAAAGCAGTGTTATAATTCTCAGCCTACCTTTGACTTTGTCTGGAGAAAAAGAAAAAAACTTTCCAATTTTCTCAAGAGTGGAGGGAGAAAAACAAACTGCCAATCTGGACATAAATAAAGTCCCAAGAATAACACCTGTAAGGGATGTTACTACAGCTCCCCATGTAAAATTAATGTCATCCAAGTACAGCCTTTGAGAAAATTTGTCAGAAGAAATCTAAAAGAATTTTGCCAGGTAAGTTTACAGAAGGTGCTTCAAGCAAATATTGATTCAGATTTGTAATGCTCATATTATAGCAGACATAAACTGGAAGACTGTAATTATTGCCCACAAGGCTAGTAATCTCTCATATAGATGGACTTAGATGGACATACCAATCGTGACTACAAAGCATATTAGGCCACTGTGTCTATTCCATGGGTCTGATGGCTATTTTAGAAATTCAGTGGCTTAGAAAATTAGATACATAGGTTAAGCCATTGGTCTTTCTTTTCTGTAACTCACTATTGGGAGGGAAGACTTGCACTATATGGCCAAAGGTTTGTGGACACCTAACAATGGACATCACACCCATATGTGGACCTTAACTATTCTGACCTCTAAATTGTTGCCATAGAGTTGGGAGCACAGAATTGTACAGGATGTATCTGTATGCTGTAGGATTACAGTTTCCTTTCAATAGAACTAAGGGACCCAAACATATTCCAGCATGACAGTGTCCCTGTGTACAGACTGAGGTTCATGAAGACATGGTTTGCCAAGGCTGTTGTGGAAGAAATTGAATGGCCTCCATAAAGCCCTGACCTCAAGCTCATTTAACACATTTAGGATGAACTTTAAAACTGATTGCACCACAGACCTCCTCACCCAACATCAGTGTCTGACTTCACTAATGCTCTTGTGGCTGAGTGGGGAAAATCCCCAAAGCCAAGCTCCAAAATCTAGTGGAAAGCCTTCCCAGAGGAGTGGAGGTTATTATAAGGCAGGACTAAATCTGAAATTTTTGATAGCGTACCAGAAAGAAAAAATGACCTCCAGTCAGATTTAATGTATAAAGCTTTCTAACTGTCAGAAAGGATTAGGGTGATGTCAAGTTTTGATGCTGGAGAACTACAGATTCTCAAAGTTTTGTTTGTGCGGGTAAATTTAAAAAAAAAAAAGAAGGGAAAATCAGCCCATATTTATAACGGCAGTATTTAATGTATGATTTTTCCTCTTGGCGCAGGTCGAGCATGAGCGTGGTGTTGGAACTCAGCTGCAATGCATGCATTAAGCTGTAGAATGAACCTGGCAGCAGTGCTAAATGGCCTGCTTGTATCGCTGGTTGCAGCCCTGCTATGGAAGTATGTTCAGCTAAGCGACCACATGGCCCAACTGGAAGAGGAGCTACAGCTGACGCGTCAATCCCAGGAGCTTTCACATGTGCGCATAGATTATCATGCCGCTCTGTTGGCACTGCAAGAGCAAGGCACAAGGATGGTCTGCACTGGCAAGATGCACACTGACCGCATCTGCCGCTTTGACTATCTTTGCTACTGTTCCGAGGCTGAGGAGTTCATATTCTTCCATAGTAATGCCTCAGTCATGCTTCCCAATTTAGGCCCTCGTCGCTTCCAACCAGCCCTGCTGGACTTGTCCTCTGTTGAGGATCATAATACTCAGTATTTTAATTTCTTGGAACTGCCCGCAGCTGCACTAAAGTACATGCCGAAGCCTGTGTTTGTGCCAGATGTCACTCTCATCCTCAATCGCTTCAACGCTGATAACCTGATGCACATCTTCCACGATGATCTTCTTCCAATATTCTACACCATGCAACAGTACACAGACTTGGATGATGAAGCCAGGCTCGTCTTCATGGAAGGTTGGGGAGAGGGGAGCCATTTTGATCTCTATCGCCTGCTTAGCAGCAAACAGCCACTACTTAAAGAGCACTTACGGAACTTTGGCAAGCTCATGTGCTTCACCAAGTCTTATGTCGGATTGTCAAAGATGACCACATGGTATCAGTACGGCTTTGTACAGCCCCAAGGGCCCAAAGCTAACATACTGGTGTCTGGGAATGAGATTCGTCAGTTTGCCTCGTTCATAATGGACAGACTTAATATCACAACAAAGGAGAGGCCTGAAGGTGATGATTATATAGTAGTTTTTAGTAGAACTTCTAACAGGTTGATACTCAATGAGGCAGAGTTGCTTCTTTCTTTGGCTCAAGAGTACAAAATGAGGACAGTCACCGTGTCCTTGGAGGAGCAAACTTTCGCAAGCATAGTCCAGCTTATCAGTGCGGCATCCATGCTGGTCAGCATGCATGGTGCTCAACTGATCACGTCCATGTTCCTACCACGAGGGGCTGCTGTCATCGAGCTTTTTCCATACGCTGTCAACCCAGAACAGTATACTCCATATAAAACTCTGGCCTCCTTGCCAGGAATGGACCTGCAGTACATAGCATGGAGAAACACCATTGAAGAGAATTCTGTAGCCTATCCTGACCGCCCCTGGGACCAAGGAGGTATCACTCACCTGGAGAAAGAGGAACAGGAACGTATCCTAGCTAGCAAGGAGGTACAGAGACACCTCTGCTGTCGCAACCCAGAGTGGCTTTTCCGGATTTATCAAGACACCATTGTGGACATTCCTTCCTTCTTGGAAGTCCTTCGAGACGGTCTAAAAATTAAGCCTAATCTGAAAAAGAGCAAACCTGTCAGTGTAGTACATCCTGGTCGAGTCAGACATCCCAAGTGCCAGACATCAGTGCAGGCTGCCCATGAAGCAAAGCTGTCCGTGTCCTGGCAGATTCCTTGGAACCTCAAGTACTTGAAGGTAAGAGAGGTAAAATATGAAGTGTGGATCCAGGAGCAGGGAGAGAACACATACATGCCTTATATTCTCCCCCAACAAAACTATACCTTTTCAGAGAACATTAAGCCCTTTACTACATATTTAGTGTGGGTGCGCTGTATCTTTAACAAGAACCTTTTGGGACCGTTTGCAGACGTTCTTATATGTAAAACCTAACTCTGTTAAGCTCATAGTGTCAAGACCAGGGAAATGCTGATTACAAATACTGTGAAGTTGGCTTATTCTGTGGAAAAAAACAAAACGGATTTTCCTACAACGTGACATAGTCTGTAGCTCATTGCCACAGAAAATGAGAGGAACATTTGTACTGAGGAGGACTAAAAATGAATACAGAACACTGGACTGCCAAACTGGACTCTTTGAAAAGTCTCCTTTAACTTTATCATGAGTTTGAAAGATTTTCGATATTCAAAATGTATTTATAAAATGGTGTAAGCTAATTTATTTTTATTTATCAGTTAAGATGTGTGGTGTTGAAATGTGTTGTGCCTGTGGGTGTGATTATCTGATTGTGCTGATAGATATTTTAAAGTTTCCTACTTTTTTGGCACAAGTGATTTTGTTAAAATTTTGCAATCCTGACTTTTATGTGACTTTGTGACTTGAGCAAATGTTTCATGTAGTCATTACAATCTCATTGGTTAGCTTAACATTAGATATAATATCAAGCCAAATTAGCCTAAAAGCAAAGTGGTCTTAGAAGTATGTTTTTCCCCATTTATTCATTGTATGTGTGGATGACTTGTACTAGTTTCTCAGTGTTGATGCTTTTCCTTTTTATTCGAGAAGACATTTCATGCTTGCGTATTTTGATATTGAAATAGTTTGTAAATGAGACTTACTGTACTGGGAATATGGAATGGGAGGACTGAGTCTTTTAACTGTGGCCTGGCATGATAAATGGAAATAAAGATAGAACACTGTTAGTGGGTTTATCAGAACTAAGAGTTGAATGTAACCTGTAGTATCAGTTATTAAGTTTCTCGCTATAAATTATTTAATTCCTTAACATTCTGGCTCTCCTTAACTATTGTCCCATACTTCAGTATCAATATTTAACTGTAGTGTTCTGTTTGATATTTAGCAATGGATGTGATGTTCACTGCCCACATTGGCTTAGGGAGCTGAGATAGAAGAGAATATTTGAAATGACCAACCTTGAACACATCTGTGTTTTTGGGCAACAGTAAAGTCACACAAAACCACTTCTTATGCCTGGGGATGCTCCTGCAAGCAGGTATGAATGAAAATACTACCTAGACGTAATATAACAGTGAATTTACTTATCTGCTTTATTTTTGTTAAAGCAGATCGGTGTCAATTGATATTGCACCACTTGGTGAAAAATAAAATGGGCATTTTTCATGTTCAAGAGAGGTAAAACACATAAAATTTCATTTGGGGAGGTTAAAAAAATAGCATTTTTAGTATGGTTCCACTTCAGGTAAAAAAAGGATCTATTTTGACCCAAACAGAACACAAGAGTTAAAGTGTGTACATTTTCCCTTATTTTGTGGGATCATTTTTTCCTCATTTAGATACCTCACCTGTACTCTGTATTACCATATCCAGTGTTTTGATTGACATAATTAAATGCTAATCATATTCATGTATATGATGAGGATAATTAATCCGTGCTGAGTCTAATATGAATATCAGTGTGATGTCTAATGCCGGTAATCACAGAAAGAGGGGATCTAATTCCATGACACCAAAACCTACACTTGACTCTGAGGATATAAATAAGGCTTGATAATGTAGTCAGGCCATTTCCATGTCTCACATTAAACCAGATTACCCAAGATTAATTTAGAACATCTAATTCCTGAGTTCAAGTTCACCATGAAAAAGGGATTATTTTAGTGACTTTTATGCTCAGTTGAAAACAAGAAGAGGACTAGACTATTAGTGAATTTCACTACCTGCCATCTGTTAGGTTTGGGAGGGGTGGGGGAATAATAATGTTTTGCTGTATGTTCAATTATTTAAATCCTGTGTTGTGATTTTCATATTTATTTGTATTTAAAATTGCTTAGTTGTATTTTTTTGGGTTGGACTTTTCTGCTGTTTGGAGGCCACTACCTATAGTTAGTAATTTCTATAGTAGACCGCAGTCACCATTAGAGATTAGAGTGGATTTGCAGAAGCACGATAGCATTAAAAATGTAGTATTATGTGTTTTGCTTTAAAAAAAAAACTAAACAACAACAACAGGGAAGATGTTTTTAGACCCTGGAGGAACATGGCCCCGTATATGGCAGGTGAGTGCTCTGACTGAATGTCCTCTGAATGTTGCGTCTGCTATTTTCTGTGTTCTAGTTCGTGCTGGCTTAAGATTTGACATGACCCAGAAGTAGTAACTCACATAACTGCTTACCCAACAGATCCCTTAAATAGAAACTGTTGTTTCTGTGTTTTGGATTTTAATTCTAATATAGTAATACACTATTAAAAAAAATACAAATAAAAAAAACTCAAAAGTTTGTGGACACCTGACCATCATACTCGTATGTTTGTTTGAACATCCTATTTCACATCCATTTTCACTCTTCTGGGAAGGATTTTGGAGCATGGTCCATGTCTTCATTGTCATGCTCGAACAGGTTCAGGCTAGTTGGTTCCAGTGAATGGAATTCTTAATGCTATGGCATACAAAGACATTGCATATGACTGTGTGCTTCTAACTTTGGTGCAACAGTTTGGGGAAGAACCACATGTGTGCAATGGTCAGGTGTCCACAAACCTTTGGCCATATAGTGCAATTTTACTTTATTTGTAGTGGTTGTGCCTGAAAAAAAGTGAGCATAGCTGCTAAAGTTGCACTGATATCTTACCAGTATCTACTGTATCAGTACATTACCTATTACAATTAATCAATAGCTATATTATTACTAAAGAAGAATGGCTTAATAAGCTGCAGGAAATGCTGTCAATACAGGAGTTAAACTTTAAACCTCACAAAATGTGGTTTAAAAGTGCTTCAGGCTTCATGTCAAGAAGTATATAATAAATTCAGTCTGTTTAGGTTTTAATGGTCTTATTTCAATGAACCTTATAATGCATTTAACTTATCTAATAACCTTGGACTTTTTTGTGGAAAATTTGAGTATTACAGAGAGTTATAAAATGATTTCCTTTCTTAATTCTGCTTTAATGCCATTATGATTTGACTCGGTGAACAACATACACCAGTAAAGTTAAACCAAGTCAAATGAAACACTGGAAAATGAATCACCGGAAATGAAAACATGACATTTTTCTAGTTGTTTTAAACATTGGTTATGTAACTTTGGTTGTATCCAATACCGATGGCACTAGCATGTATAAACCACTTGTAAATTATTCACAAAATGTAATACCAAAAGCCTCAATAGTTTGGGTCTTGCCATTACAATTGATAATGGAGTCTTTTGCCTTGAGCTAGCATTCAGAGATCTTTGGGATTCATACAGCACATTGACAGAAGTACTCTTCTTCTCCAGAGGGAACTGTGAGCCACTAATTGGCCTTTATGTTTGCAAAAATAACCCTGATGGTGAGAAGAAAGGAACAAGGTTAAGCTTCCTTTGTTTGAAGTTAGGGATTTGTCTCATTGACTATTTCTGTCAGAAATCTTTTACACATTTACACTTTTGACCTTCTAGTTGCAATACAGAAGACCCACTGAAACTGACTTTTCATTCATTCAGTTCACTATTGTATTATCACCCTCGGCTGTTAAATAATGCCAAATCCAGAATTATTGGCACCCTCCAAGAGCACGGGCAAAATCTATAATAAAAATACACAATTATTTAACGTTTTTTTTTAATTAATGTAAAGTAAAAACAAAAACATACCGGTAATAATCAGGGCCATAATAATAAAAAACAATCCCAACAGTAACAAATACCACTAAGGAGGCAAAGAAAACCCAAAGGTTACAGTTTGATTTCGTGCTGCTGTCATAATTGTCATGCAGTGCCTGAATTTGTGTCATTTATACTGCATTTGAAATTGGGTGTGGCAGTCAGATAAGACCATAATATGAACTTTTTGCACACAATCTACATGGTCTGGTTAAAAAATAAATAAACAAAAAAGGAACTGCACACAAGGAAAGGTTTATATACACAAGGTAAAATATGGTAGTGTGTCTGATTTGGGGTTGTTTTGTGGTTAGTTGTCAAGGGGATGTTCTGAATTGCACGAAATTCCAGTAATTATAGTAATTTTACTATTCTGGAAACATGAAACTTTTCACAACACGATATCTTATAATTGCCTTTAAAATGTGTTGGCACTGTTCATTTGAGTGGGTGAGTAATACGTCATTTGACTGTGACTAATGCAAAACTCATTTAGCAGTTGCATACAGAGCTGTCAGCTTTCTCATATCCAGCTTGCTGCTGATGCGTGTTGTCGGGTTATTGAGGGGAAAGTTCCAGATACAAACAAAGCCTGTGACGGAGGGGTGCTCACAGAACAGATTGTCATTAAGGCCCCAATGGAGCAGCGCTCAGCCTTTCCTGCCTCTGCATCAGCACCACACCTGAGACAGAGGCCTCGAGTGGGAGCCGTTAATCACATCATCACACCAGAGCCGAGAGCCAGCCTTCAGCACACTGTGCATTGTCATGGCAACCGGGTGAGGACCTTATGGACTCAATTATTACCACACATCTCTGCAGTAGCAACACCAGAGGGCAGAGCCCTTGGATTCACTCTACTGACTGAGGAGCTTGTCTGTGAAGTTATGTAGCTGTGCTGCAATGCTAAAGTTCAGAATTTCAGACAGTGTTCAGGTCTGATGGCCAGATGTGAGGGCAGAAAATGAGCCAGTTCTGCAGGATTTTCTCTCTGGCTCTCTGAGGACTGCAGATTAATCGAATGTCATGCTTAATTAAAAATTAACACTTAATTAATGCCGTTAAACAGGAGTCATGCAGGGTCTCGGACACCTACTGGAGGTTGCCTGCTAGTTTACAAAAAGAAATGGCATAGCCTAAATACAGGCCAGTGGAAGTTATATTTGATTTAGATATAAGCTTTATTGATATTTCTGTTCTTAAAGCTTAAAGTGTTTGGTAGTAATGCAGTCCTTGTACTTATTAAACCTCTTGATTCTGTTCATTATCCAGCTCCCAACTGATTGCTGTATTTTATTTAGGAACACAGCTCTTCTGTAGGATTGAGGCACAGTGGTTTTGCAGGCCAGTCAGCGAGGTCCAGTATTACATCATGACCACTGCAGTCACAACAGGTTTAACCCTGTGAAGCCTACACTCGTCCTCCTGGAACATGTGTCTGTGTTGTGTTCTGCTTGGACATGAAGCCCAAAAGACAACCTCAGAATCTCAACAACAACTGACAAACTGATTTTATGCTAAATTACATTCGTCCAGCTTGTTTGGGGAGCTTATAATCACACCAGAGCACTGCAAGTGCTTGTGATGTTCTTCAGTTTCAATTTGACCTGGGAATGCCTGGCTTTAGATACAGTTCCCCAAAAATTTCCTTCAGACATCTTGAAAATGGACACACTTATTACACTGGACTTTTTAAAATAATTGCTCGCTTAATAATATACTCTTAGTTATAGCTCTTTTAACTTAATGTATATATAAGTATTTTGCGGACAATATTCAAAAGCAATCGCAAACTGAATTTGCAATTACGCTTCCTAATTGTGGATGCATAAATTGTGACATCATGAAAATCGTGTATTACTGTTTGTGTTTTCGTTTACAGGAGTGTACAGTGTTGGGGAAATTTCAAATGGAAAGGCAAAGTCCATTTGCAACTGCATTTTCCGTGTCTTACGAGTGATCCTGTCATATCAAAATAACAATAGCAGTTACCCTGTTTGCATTTTCACTTCCTAACAATAGGTTTCAATAGCTTTAGATACAAGGAAGAAGGAAGTGTATGGTGATAACAACTACACCATTACATTTACATTTATTCATTTAGCAGACGCTTTTATCCAAAGCGACTTACAAATGAGGAAATACAAGCAAAGTTATCCATTAAGCTATCAGTATGCATTTTCCAACACTAATGACAAAAAATCATATACCTGCTTTACACATAAAGCATTCAAACAATATTACTGCCTATATTATTTGCTATAAATTAAATGTGTCTGTCTCTGTCTGTCTCTATCTGTCTCTTTCTCTCTTGCGCTCTCTTTAACACACACACACACACACACACACACACACACACACACAGAGTACATATCCAATATCTAATTACGATTATTCATTCAGCTGTGATCAACTGAGAAGTGTTTATCCATCAGGGTTGATCTCGTGCTTGGTGCATAGACATTTTGATGTTTTATATAGAAAAAGTGAGCTTGTAAGAAATCAGCTGTATTGTGCTATTTAATCATACTGCAGTGGAGAAGCAACTCTGTAATATACTGTAACAATAAAAAAAAAAAAAAAAAAGAAGGAAAGAAAGAAAAGGAAATCTACAACAGCAAAAGTCTGCATGATGCCAGATATTACTAAAACTGTTTTTGTTGGAACAATCAAAGGTCTGAAGCTGTATGTTTATAACTACAAATGACTCCACTAAGTTTTTTTTTTGTTTGTTTGTTTTGACAGAATGATCATTTGTCAACTTCTACAGTAATGAGGTAATAAAAAATCATAACCTTTGATTGAAAATAGTAATGAATGGTTTTACTCATTCTTCGTGTAGGTTTTTAACACTTCACATATTTAAATATTAAATATTTAAATCAATAAGGAAGTTTAAATCTCTCTCTCATATATATATATATATATAATATATATGTGTGTGTGTGTGTTTAGTATGTTTTTTTAATCCAACCATGGTATTTCCAGCTGTTAAACATCTGTATACTCTGATGAACTCTTCGTACAAGGATAAGAGGAATTTAGTTGAACTGCATTCAAGTGTGATTAGAAGCAGAATATACACGCAAGTTGTTGGCTGACAATTAGAAAAATACGCATTGCACATGTGAAAGGCTGGAATGAACTGGATAAAAGAGACAATCTTTTACAAAAGAGAAAGGTATTATAACTGTGTTAAAACCATCCAGGTCGTATTCCAGCTTTTCAACCAGCGATCCCAGGATAGGCTCTGGGTCCATGACTGTGACAAGGATAAAGCACTGGAGATGAATGCATGAATATAATCCATAGTTAATTGTAATTACTCATTATGGGCTTAATTTTACTCAGTGATGGTATGAACATTGTTTAATGCAGGTGCTGATTATTTTGTTGATTTGGTTTATTATTTTAAAAAGCACGTTTAATGGTTAGCACGTTTGCCTCGCACCTCCGAGGTTGGAGTTGGCACACTGTCCAGGGTGTCCCTCGCCTTGTGCCCAGAGTTCCAGGATAGGCTCCAGGCTCCCCATAACCCGTGTAGGATAAGCGTTATGGATGGAATTATACAAGTGTTAATTTTGTAATATTATTTATGGTGTTATAATGCTGAAGTTCATATTTTGTTCATAGTTATATCAGATGTTCTGACAGCAATGTATTTCTGCTTAGAGGTTTGAAACCCACATTTAAATTCTATAGAAAAGCTTGACCTTTGATCAAATTCAATTCAATTCAATTCAGTTCAGTTGAATTCTCCTGAACAATTCCAAAAATAATTATTCTGGCAGGCATACAAAACATAAGTACAAACAACATACACATCACAACATTCTGGGAAAAGAAAACTTGACTAAGTTTCACATAGAGCTATTCTCCTCAATTACTAAATATGAACAGAAATTTCAGAGATTTCCCGTGTTAACAACACAAATAATATTTTTTTCTTTTTTGCTTAAACCAGAAGCCAATCCTCATACCTCGGCTAAAACACTGAAGCATTGTTTAACTATTTAGCACCACAATGTCTTTGCAAATGGGTCAACCAAGCAAAGCTGTACAACTGAAAGAGTTAGCCCTCTTTGTAGCAGAAGAAATGCTGACAGTATTTCCTTTCTTAGACATGCCTTTCCACCAAGCAGCATCTCTTCAGTTTTCTACATTCAGTCGGGCAACATTCAGTTTGTTCTCCTGTTCACACTGTTCGCAGATGACCGGCCGATTTGGCCCCAGTACAATCCAAATACACTGAACACACTACAAACTTTTTCATTTGATCATGTATCAAAACTTAGTACAACTAGTATTCACACGATGCTTATCAAGAATACATTATGTAAAACAAACTTTATATCAGTTTGATGACTCCTTATATACAACTGAAATTTAGACACCATTTTCTCCCATTTTAAACAAAACAAAACCAAGAAAGATCATTTCATTCCGATGCTGGCATGTGTATGCTCCTAACACACACACCATTAACTGTAATCTCTTAATGACCTGGAAACGAGGCAGTAGAGTCTTTTATGTGTCATGCATTATTGTGATTATAACTTCAATTAGTAAAGTATGATGTAATCTACTTTGTATCCAGAACTGATAAAATCTCTGGACTCTACTGCATACTGGGATTTCAATAAGAATATTCTGAGCATACAACAATGTTCAACACACCAAATTCCTTTCTGCAAAACAGCCTCACAACTCAATAGTATATTGTATGATACAGTTTTAAAAAAGTTTACCTTGGCTTCCCACATTTGCTAAATCAAGTGTAGTACTGAAAGAGACACAGATGCTTTAACTAGCTAACTAACTTAACTAGCTTACTCTTAGATTAGCTTGCCAGTTTATTTATTTTGTGTGTGTGGATTTTTTTTTTGTACAAAGAATTTTGAGGATAGTGAAAAAGACTATCTTCAATAAAAACATCCCAGATTTACTCTTGAGAATGGTCAGTATCAATATTAGATAACCTACTTTCTTATAAGTGCGCTGCACCAAGCCGTTGTTTCACATTGCCAAATAAATGTAGCACCACCTTTAGTATATTATTACTGTTTTGCACACAATGCAGCAGCAGCTGCAGATATCACCACCTATTATTCATTTTAAAAATCACAACTTGCAAACTTTTAACTTGCCTGCTTGTAGTCAGTATAAGTTCTTTTAAATAGGTATAGTTTCACAGATCGCTGTTTACTCTCTTGTTCTGGATGTGCTGCAGCAGGATTCGAGCTCTGTGCTGAAGAGTGTAGATGGTGGCTCTGAGGCCTGCTGCTCCTCCTTGACTCACCCACAGCTCCTTATCCACAGACAGCGAGCGCAGGAGCAGCTGCTCCAGACAGCCAGACTGCAGCACTGAGATGGCTCTCTCCGGAAACCTGCCAATCATAAACATGCTCTGCACTCAGGTTATTTTGGTACAGGTTAATTGGTGCTAGCTGATATGAAGCTCAGAATCCAAATAAATACAACCGGTCTGTCAGTGTTCCCTCCAAATCCACATCCCCAAAATAGACATAGAAATACTAGTGCGAGATGGGGAGTTTTCTGAATTGACAGACACAATGATTGACAGGCAGGTAGAGGTGACTCCTTGTTTAATTGCTTGGATGCTGGTGGTCCATGTCATAGTTACAGGAAAACAGCAGATGCTATATTAGCTGCTGTTGCTGGTTATAGCGAAAGGTCAATTCTTTAACCCACTTCATGTTCAACTGATTTTCAGAAAATTTGCTTTGTCACAGATGTCATACATCTTTGTCATTATTCAGACTGAACCAAATTTCTGGAAACTGCCAGTAATCATGGGATGAGTTACTACAGGCTAAATGTTGACAGAATTGATCATAAAGCATTTTATTGCTATTGATATTTTGATATGTCACGTTACAAAGAAGGATACAGAGGCAAGCACAGATCTTCAAACATTTAATAAACAAACAAACAACAAAACAAAGACACTTAGACAACTAGGCAGAATACTGTGGCTAAGGCAAAACAAAAACTTGTACACGGACAAAGGTGACGTTAAACAATACGTAAGACGAGGAAGCGGTACAAAAAGTGGCTATGTATAGGAGTGCTCGTTAAACAGAAACGTGATACAGGTGCAGGTGGTCATGTGACAATGATGTAATATGGTGCATTGGCTGCTGGGAAATGAAGTCCAGAGTTACCTCCTTGATATATGACAATATATCATTTAAATCTACAGTACTACAGGACCTATTGTTTACTAATTACTATTAAACAGGATTACTAATTACTATTAAATTACATAAATGTTTAATGTATGATTATGTAAAAATACCTTTGCAGGTTGATCAAGTACCATGTAATATCGCAGACATAGCCTCAAGCTGACCTTAGCTATTAGATGTTGCCTCATGATAAACAAACCAGATAATACTCAGTCTCAAAATGAGCTTTACACATATCACTTAAAATATACAGAACAGCAGCCCAGGACCTAGTTAAAGATAAGGTAATAAACCTTAAACCTACTGTACCACGCCGAAAAAAATTAAATTACGCTTAGATCAATGTGTTTAAATTAAGGGTGGAATTTCCTATTAAATTTCCACTTGAGTAACTTTACCTTAAGTTGCAAACTTAATTTATTGTAGCACCATGGACGTTATATCAATATGTAAAGCTGCTGGAATGTGATTTAAAAATCACTGACTCCCTCTTTAACCTAATGTGTTTGTTTCATTTTATTCTTTAATGTGCTGAACTCAGCAAATGTAGTTGCTGAAATTGCCACTGCATAATAGCTGGGTTTGATCAAATTTCAAATTTAATTAGGTACTTGATTCTGTTGCCGATGTCTACAATCTAGTGTGCACTTGTGGATAATGTGTAAGTGCAAATCCTTTCTTTAATACACACAAACAATAGTAATAAACGAAGATGACTTGACGTATTGTCTTGATGTATTATCAACGTCAGGTATTGTCTTGAACACATTTTGGGATTGTCCTTACCTCACCAGGACAACATTATAAGTAAATAAGTGCCCTCTCTGACTTATTATCTATGAGCTTTTACGAACGTTTATCTGGAACATTTCAAATGGCGTGGCTAAACTAATGCCTTTATATAAAGTAGATACATTCTAGATGTATATATAAAATTCCTTAATATGCACTGTTTAAGGTCATGATGAATAAATATCAGCACTTACTCATCAATGCCCTCAATCAGTCTGAAGTTGAGGTTGTCTTGTGGATGATGAGGCCTGCCTGCATTATCTATAAACACTAGTCTGGAGGGATCTGTCCTCCGAACCTGGAGAGAGAAAGAGAGAGTTAGTTCATATAGTCATCACCCACTGATATAATTTCATTAGAAATGCAAGTGCACTTGAATGCACAAATACACTGAAATTGAATTATGTTAAGCAAACTGCTCTAAACATATTAGTAATCTTAAAGCTTTTGAACAATGAACAAAAAGTAAAGCTGACACATTTGTCAAATCATGTAACAAGAAAGAAAATGCACCTGACACACAGTTGACAGTTTTTGGCCTTTAGAGCATTTCTGTCATTTCTGATATAATTATGATTTCATTCTGCACATTATATTTAACATCCTCAAAAAGTGCGTAAATAAAATATAAGCATTTCGTAATCTTTTATGTGGATGCTAGATATCAAATCCAATACTGAGTGTCAGTCATTTGTGTACCATAAAATGTAACACACTAGAAAATGTGAGTCCAAAAAAAAAAAAGAGAGAAGATTTTCAATAGAACACAGAGAAATCCCATGATAATGGTTAAAATCCTGATGTTTTCTTTTTTCTTTATTATTTGTCCCCTTCTCCCCTCTATGTCTGTGATTGTTTTGATGGTTAATATGTATGGTGTTGTTGTGTTTATGCTTTCTACGCACCGACGGTAGAAACTAATTTCCTCTTTGATGACAAATAAAATTATCTATCTATCTAAAATAATACATATATTTATTTTTGATGTGTGAGTGGGAAGAATTTGAGACAGGAAGACAGTGTAATAAAAATGAATGTTTCTATATTTAGTTGTATCTCAGGGCTTCAAGAGGGAAATAAAGCTCGGTATGCTGTTGACTGTATACTGTGGAGTGATTTTAAAATGATCCAAGATGTTAATTTTAGCAGTTGTCCATGAGTAAAACATAATAACAAATAAAATATCTCATATTCTGCACAGGTATATAAAATATGCTGTTTCATAGTGATTGCAACAGATCCTATCAACTTCTTGTCTTCTGGTAAGTCAATAGAACTGCATGTATCAGGAGCTAAAACGTGCAATAGTGTTATGTTTCACTGAAGCCGTCGTGTCATCATTTATGCATGCAAGGATGTCACAGAGAGAGTGAAAATCCTAAACTCAAGGACATGGCTGATTCCTCAGTGTAGAAATGCAACTTTCAACCACGTTTGAATAAAGGTTTAGAATAATAATTCATAGCATTCTAAAGAGAAAGTGACATTACCAGAATATGCACCAGCATTAAATGTTTAGGGTTTGCACATTTGACATTCAGAAGGTTTTCCACACACATATCAGCAGGGTCAGGCTGGAACCCACAGCAGTACCGGTCCAGTCTGTCATTTACCTGTGGGAGATAAACACACCACACACACACGCACACGTACACGCGCACACACACACACACACACAGAGTGAGTGGATTAGAGAAAGAAGCATACAGTCGCATTCATGGCGATATTATTAAAGCTAAATTACATAGAAATAAAAGTAATGAAGTAATGTCAGTCCCTCCAGGATTTTGCGATTTTGCGATCACAGAAATGAGTTCAAAATCAGGCAAATGATGCAATATTCAGAGGAGCTTGCATTTTTCAAAATGACCGCAGGTTTGGGACAAGATGCATCATGTGATGTCATCACAATACGCATGCAGCCAAAGCCCTCTTTGATTTGAGTACAGCTAAAAGGTCTCAGTTACCAACTATCCACTGCAAAAGACCAAGCAAAACAATTTTATGCAGTGGGAGTTCTGCCAATTCAAATAGTTTTCCACAAAAAAAGCACCCAAAACTCAGAAAGTTGCATCGCAAATTTTCAAAAAAACCCGCAGCAAAATCAAGTGTTTTTGGCCACAACACAGTCACAAAAAACTCACAGAAATCCTGTAATGTCATTATTATGATATAAGATTAGATTAAGTAATGCTATCATGTTATTTACAAATATGCAATATCTATCTATTTATCTATCTATCTATCTATCTATCTATCTATCTATCTATCTATTACCTCCGTTTGTTCCTGTGTGGTTCATATCTTACAGGTTGAACTATGCAGAGATGTGGTTCTCTGTGCTTGAGGTGTGTGTGTTATCAGGCATATAATAGGTTTTATAATAATGCTTCTCCAGCGAACAGTGCGACTTGCCGTGGCTCAGCAAGAGATGCCCACGCACCCACACAGGGCCAAGTGTTCCAATCCTTTAATCTTTAGTGAAAATAAAGAGGTAAAATAAAAAGGTACCAGTGGACATTAAACACACACACACACACACACACACAGTTGTGCATTATCTGGGGCTGCATTTCAAAAGTCTTTCTAGATTATTTGTGAGTGCACTATGTAGGGGTTTTCAGTTCCATTACGCTCCCAGATAGCACACATACATCTCATCAACGTTGAAAATGACCTTGTGTACTAATTGGGAAGATGTTGGTACAGCATCATTTTATGATCATCTGATCATCTGCTGCTTTCAGCTATCCTTGAGTATTGTAATGCACAGGGCTCAGGGGATGTTGAGCATCCAAATGCAGGAGGATTTGGCAGTCACTACACGAGCCTACTACTGAAATTTATTTGCGCCAGTAGAGAAGCAGTTCCAGAGATAATCAGGACAATGGTGTGATGACTGTATCAACCAATGGTGGGCTGCACTATTCTTAGCTCCACCCATATATCCCAGCTCAGCTCACATGGTACCTGGGTAAAAAAGGTAAGCGAATACAGCATGGGTTGATAGTCATAGCACAGTTCACTTGATGATGGAAATAGCAACAGCATAGAGGATTATGGGTAATAATCACCATCACACTCTACAGTGGGACAGTACTATAGCACTATTTCTCCGGGAACGCAGGCTTTCACACATCTCTGTTACATAGCACACAGCTGTGAAACACATCCCTCAAAAGCCAACAAGAAACCCGTTTCAGTCCAACAGGTTGGCATTTGAGTGGACACAGTTGAATGGAAGAGCATATATTATGCATGTTCAGAACAGGCAGTGGGATATAGAGAAAATGCAGCTGGGGAGTCCAAATATCAAATATCATAGAATCATATAATCATATAAGAGAATATTACACAGTTGGACAGTATTTGTCTTTTTTGCAAGCATGTTCTGTTCCAGCACCACAGTGGATTGTATACTGTACATAACCTTCATCTTCTTCTTCTTCTAATTCCTCTTCTTCATGACATCCTCTCTGTGCTTACTTTCACCCTATTACTTAGTTATATAATTTTGTGCACTCTTGCTCTAGTGAACCATATGCAAAGATTTTGCACTGTAGATTACAAATGAATATATAAATATTTTTATTCCACATCATAATAATCTTTTCTTATTTTGGATCATTCTGAGGTTAAAGTTCTGCACCACTAATAAGAAGGCTGTGAGTCCTAGCATGGCCAAACTGACAGTGCTGAGCCCTCGATTGCCTCAAGGTTGCTATGCCATGGCCGACCCTGAGCTTCCATCTAAGACAGAAGGATGATGAGGGATATATGAAGAATTTTTTTGTTTTTTTACATGTGCACATGTATAACAACAATCTTATCTCTGCAGACCGTATATGCATAGGCCACATAGGCAATTGTGCATGTTCAGCCACCCCACACCAGATACATAACAAAAACTGTATCTGAAATTGTATCCTTCTTCTTATTCCCAACAAGTGCATTTTGGGTTTCCTGTACCCTATGGTATATAATTTGGACAGTAACTCTAAGTAATGCATTGTGGGGATTCATAAGCACACCACATTCCACATTATGCTTTCAGTCATGGCCTTGAAACATCAAAACATACACAGCAAAATCACCAGTGTTGAATTTACACCCTACAGTATTTTGGATACAAGTCCATTGGACACAAATGAACACTGGGTGTTAATTCAACACTAGGGATTTTACTCTGTAGAAAAAGAAACTGATTCTTTAGAAAAAGAATTGGTTCTTAAGAATTGTTTTTTTTTTAAAGAATTGAAGAAGAAGAAGAGGAAGTGCATATGGAATAAAGATCTAATCCACAGTGTACAGAAAGTCTTCTGTTCCTGTAGTGACAGTGACTGTGTCCTTCACACTAATGGGTGTTAACTTGCACCTCAAAGCCAGCAGAGCTGTTCAGTGAGTATCTTAGAGCACGTGTTCAAGGATCCTGCTCAGTAAATCACACCAAATCAATACTATTAGCTGTTGGCCAGGTTTCACATATTGACTCTTTTTTCCTCCATTTTTTTCAAGGCCTATCATAGCTATCTCATATTACACTCAAACACACACACACACACACACACACACACACACACACACACACACACACACACACACACTCTTAAAAACATTGTTTTCAAGCTATATCAGCACTTTTTATGCAACTACATTAATTTCATATCATTGTTTGTTACATTAAAAAAATCAAGTGCTTTGGCCTATAACCCTTTATAAGGACATATGGTATAATGGTTCTACTCTACTATTTAAACCATAATGGTTCATAAAGACAGAAATTGTTTGGTTTGTCAGTTTCAGTCTCTTGTTTATCACCATTAAAATGCCATTTTGCATATCCTGTACTGGAGACATCAAACTCACATTATCATGTTATCCTAGCTGACCCTGGTGCAATTGCTCTAAAACCTGAAAAAGTATTATTTGGTCCCGTCCTATCACACACCTCACATCTAGCCATCACACTTACCAGTGTATTGACTGTTAAATTTAACATTAATTAGGAACCTTGCTGACCTTGACCATTACTTTTCTCTGCTCTGTCCACAGACAAATCCATTTTGTTATTATTTGCCTGTAAAATCCAAGGAATATTTTTTTCATCTGAAACTCTCTACTTATTGCAGTAAGAAAGGTTACTGATTAACTTATAAAGCAGTAAGAAAGGAATGTGTCCAACATTCAATTAGGGTTCTGTCATACCAGCTTACGCCTTTAACAGCATAATTAACTATTATTGGTGGATTACAGATGCCATTTACTCTTACTGCAGTGCTATTACTGTGATGCTCTTGCTTCAACACAAACACTAAACCTATCCAAGACACTGCCTTATGGGTAGGGTAAGTAAACAAAGCAGATGTATCATCGCTGTAATTACGTGCCTCATTATTCAGGTATACATTTAATAAAACACTTCCTACAGCAGGGAAATTGAATCTATCTGTGATTCACAGAAGAATGAACTCAGTCGGGTTCTTCTAATTAGAAGTGTACCAGAGAACCCATTTGTGAGAATAGAAAATGCAATCGTAAAAAAATTATAACGAAAAAACAGGCTCATTGCACAAAGATGTCTGAGATGGGCTGCTGTTTGAGAGGGAAATGAAGGCTGCTGATGAAAAAGCTTATAAGGATTTTTGTGCAGTACCACTTTTGGCAGGCAAGTCATTGTTTATTTGGACTACAGTCCTCCATTTCACTCAGTGAATCATTGTGAAAAGTCATTTCAATACTGATGATGTTAAAATAATACTGTAATAACCATACATTTTTGTTTAGTTGGATTTGTGCCAGATCCTGAAACTCTTCTCCTTCTGTGGCCCCTCTCACCCTCTGGACTTGCCTGATTGATCTTGATACTCCTCTGTCCTTGCTGCATTTTCAGCTTGGAGCTTCTGCACTTACATTATGACTCACCTCATGCTGTTGTGCATAATCTTATCTGGCTACCCCAGACACTTGCACTTCCCCAAAACCATGTATGCCTACATTCTTAGGAAACAGGGTTCTTTAAGGGTTCATTAGGTAATTAAGGTTTCTTGGCTTCCAAAAAGAGAAATAAGCAATGAACATTTCATGAAACTTGTAATGAGAAATAAGCAATGGCTTATTTCTCATTACAAGTTTCATGAAATGTTCATAATAAAACTGTATTGTGTACAAGATGATCATTATAAGACTATTATAATCTATATTATCTAACCTCTCACCTGTAACAGGAAGTCAAACAGTGCCAATCTTCCCCACTCTGAATGGTGTACACCTACACACACTGCTGAGTTCAGAGGCACTTGCATCCCACATCTTGCTTTTAGCAGATCCTGATATTGGGGCCAGGTGAGGGAAAATGAGTTCTGGTCATTATCATCATCAGCTAGATGCTGAATATCTGGGTCCCACCACACCACAGGTCTGGCAGAACCACTGGTATACTTATATGGTAATAGGTCACTTTTAAAGGTCCTTAGCACTGCTGGAAGACTGCGGTTCAAACCCAAGACCCTGTCCAAATGGAACGCAAGAACCTCAAACCAATCACTGGGGCGCTTTATCAGGGCACACTGCCCTGTCTGGCAGAGTCTGTTATGGTCCCCTTTTAGTAATGTAGTGTTTTCATTGCAACTACCAAGTCCCACTTGAAGCACTTGGCCATGGCCTGGAATTCTGTCTTTACTCAACACAGTGCCTCTGGCAAGGAGATTCATTTTCTTCACATCATCCTCACTAAACCAGGGCAAAGATTCAGCTCTAGTTTGGTCCAAAACTTGCCTGAAATGCTGATCATGAAAAGTCTCACACCAACTAGTCGTGAAGTCCCTCCCCTCAGCCCCTTCTCCAGAAACTTGGTTGTTTTCAACCATAAAGTGGTGCTGTTTCTTCTCAGAGAATTTTGCTTGACTTTCATATGTTTTGGTTCCTTTTGAGGCCAATTCAAATTCTGCAGACAGCCCTACACTGTCTTTCCCCTTCAGCCCCTCTGGTTTGGGCCCATCTGGAGTGCATTTGTGCCTGCATGGCTTAATATCTGGGTGGAGGGAATGTATGCTGGTTGAGTGATGTATGGTTTGGTCATGTCTGGGAACATGAAGGTGGCTGGAATATTTGGAGTCATTGCCATTGCCTGGTTGGTTGGATAACCTTTCCTTTGTATTGGCCATATTTGTCTGGGAGGAGTGCTTGTTTCTGCCTTGATAAAACACTTGTTTTAATTTCACAAACGTATTTTTAGTATTACTTCTGGTTGAAAAATGGACATTTTCCTGTAGTTTACTGCCTCTATGTTGGTGGTCGTCAATTACTGATATGTGCTTTTCTGACGCTTTCATTTTAGAAAGCTTCCAAGATCCCCTATGAATGTTTGGCGGTAGATGCTTAGAGTTCCTTGCTCCTGCCTCAGTGGGTTGGTTATGGTGAGGCCCTTGTGATAGCAAACATTTCTGATCACAGGGCAAAGGTGAATATGTGTTTATCATCATTACTGACAGGGTGAGGAGAGACAGAAAGAGCACAATGTAGCGCCGCTTCACTTTCAGCTTCATCCCTGCTCCCAGAGCCTGCCAGACAGAGCAAAGAAACAGTGCTGATTAAGACAAATCATACAGCTATAACTACTTTGGTGCCAATGTCAGCAAATCACAAAATAACCATTCCCCAAACACCCCCCACCCCCCCACCCGCCCCAACTAGGCAGAGATAAGCCGCTCAGATCGCAGGAAGAGACAATAAATATCGGCATGAGTCAAAAGAAATTCCATTCAGGGGCTGGTTCTGAAGCAGACAGACTTGGCTATATGTGGAAAAGATCAACCTTAGTGGGATTTTCCATTCATGCTGTATATTCTCTCTCTCTCTCTCTCTCTCTCTCTCTCTCTCTCTCTCTCTCTATACTTGGTTCCACATTATTCCCAAAATGGCACCATGTTTTTGAACCAAACTGAAACTGATCTGAAAACTGCTTTAGTCATCACAGAAATCATAATCTGAGTGGAATGACCCCAAACATGTATTTAGCCTTTCTTTCAGTGGACTTCTTTAATTATCATGGCCCCAAAATACCATTCTATTGAAGAGTAAGCTGCAATTTTAGGCTGCATATGGCAGCAATTGTCTACCAAAGTATATCTAAAAATAAAAAATAAAGGAAGGCGAAACTATTTTTTCTTTGCACAAAAGCTAACATTTTGGTCAGTGTTGCGTTGTGGTTTTGTTTTCTCACTAAATTGTATTTTCATCTCATGTGTTGTCTTTTTCCTAGAACATTTTCCCTTCTACTCAAAAGATACATCTGCTGTAGCGATGCTGTCTGTTTCTGTTACTGTATAGCGAAGAGGGAAACCTTAGGGAAGAGGAATTTCTCGGCTCTGTAGGATCTCTTACAGTGGCTAAATGTTTTTATGACTTTTCCAGATAGTGCTTATGAAAGACTCTCATTATTTGGCAGGTTGAAGAATGTCATGCCTGTAGCACCAAAGAAGTTCTTATGGATTGGTTTTCCCTGCCTCTGAGGAAACTAATACACAGACCTACCTTCTGCATGGCCGAGCACATCATCTCACTGGCATGCTTTAGGGATGGTATGCTGTAGAGGGAGATAGGTATGTAAGTAATATTATGGTGAGTAAGTATAAGTAATTGATTTATAATTAGGGTTTGGATTTGTGGTTAACCATGCTAACAAAACAAACAGAGAGCTGCATTAATGGCATGTGTTAGCTTAGAGCAAACATTGAAGTGGCATACATGACATGCATATAAAAAAGAATGACCTATAGGACAGATCAGAGGTCTCAGAGGATAGTTGTATTTATATAGTAGCTCTGACATTATAAATTTATTTGAATGTGGTTCACAGAGGAATTAAACATGCAGATACAGACACAACTGATATATAACTGATCAAACATAGTGTAGTGCAACACATAGATCCTTATAACTGATCAAACATAGTGTAGTGCAACACATAGATCCTTCTTTAATTTTCTGTTAAGGCTGATATATGGCTACACCTCTTAAGGGTAAACAAAGACATTTAAATATCCCAATTATTTTACCTGAGACTATTATAATAGGGGACACATGAGAAGGTTTTCACCTTCAAGTGTCTTGTACCCCCCCCGCTGGTAAGCAGTCAAGTGTTTAACATGTGCAATTCCTGTGAGCATGTCAGCATACTTGTGTCATGGATATGCGGGAACTAGCTCGGGACTACGATTCCCAGCAGCCACTGCACCCCACTGCATCGCTGTCACATGACCATCTGCACCTGATTCAAGTTTGAGGTTAATGAGCACACTATTTAAGTGACGGTTTTTACAGCATTCAGGGTCTTGCTTTGATTGTCTTAGGTTGTCACTTTATGCTCACCTGTCGTATATGTATTGTTTCATGTTTATTTTCTAGTTCTGGTACATTACCACATGTTCATGGTGTCTTATTGTGCTTTGTTTTGATTAACATTAAACCTTATATTTGCACTTGCATCTGCACTGCACTTCGCCTTCGTAACCTGAGAGAAAGCAAGACCATCAAATGGATGCAGCAGATATTTTCTCCACTCAAGAGAGAACTTTGTCCTGAGTCCCTGAGGTTGAAACCAGAGGGGAGGGAGTCTTGGATCAGGGCCACAGAAGCATGGCTAAAAGCCATGCGTAAGATCTTTCCCCTCCCTCCTTCCACTACTGAGGATCTCGCTTAGCCTCAGAGTCAACGGAGAATGTTGATGCTTCCCTGCTCAGCTGAGGATGCCACTCAGTCTCTCTGTTCTCTGCCTCCTGTTTTGGCTGAGAGCTCTGCTTTGCCTCCCTGCACTGCCTCGGATGTCACTATGCCAGGCTTTTCTCCAGATGTCACTCCGCTTGCCTATTCTGCTGAGGATATCGCTCCACCTTCCTGCTCGGATGAGGACGTAGATCTGCCTCCATGTTCCACTGAAGATGTCACTCCGTTTCTCTGCTTCGCGCCACATGTCGCTCCCCCTTTTTGCTCCAGAGAGGACATCGGCACCTCCATGCTTCACGGAGAGCATCGCTCCCCCCTCTGGCCTTGCAGAGAACTTCGCTCCCCCCTCTGACCTCACGGAGAGCGTTACTTCACCCTCTAGCTCTGTGGTTAACATTGCTACCCCCTCGGGCTTTGCCTTGAGCTTCGTTCCCCCGCTGGCTGCGAGGTGGCAATCACTCCATGCCCAGGCCAGGCAGGGGTTATTGTGTCATCTGTAGGACCTCTGGTCTGGGTATCCAGGACCCACTCCCGAACTTATTATGCACTTTGGGAGCCGCGCATTAAGGGTGTGGGGAGGGGGGGATGGTTCCGTGTCTGTCATGAATATGCAGGAGCTACCTCGGAACTATGATTCTCAGCAGCCACTGCACCCCTCTGCATCACTGTCACATGACCATCTGCATCTGATTTATGTTTGAGGTTAATGAGCACACTATTTAAGTCACGATTTGTACAGCACTCAGGGTCTTGCTTTGATTCTCTTATGTTCTCACATTATGCTCACCTGTTGTTATGTATCATTTCATGTTTATTTTCTAGTTCTGTTACTTTACTCCATGTTCATAGTGTCTTAATGTGCTTTGTTTTGACTATCACTAAACTTCGTATCTGCACTTGCATCTATCTTCGCCTCCGTAACCTGAAAACTTGCATGCTGAAATTGCCACCTTAAAGTATTTTAAAGAGCGAGGCAAAGGTGTCATACTTTTCAACAAGGCAGTGCTCTAAGCACAACACCAAGACAGACTAAGAGACTGAAGAGCAGTTAGTAAAGACTTGTTTTCATTCCATTTGTTCTTGATAATGTCTTGGACCCAGATGTAGACTAAATGGCTAAATGTATGTGAACACCCCTCGTAATTATTGAGTTTGGGTGTTTCAGCCATGTCCACTGCTAACAGGTACATAAATCTCCATAGACAAACATTGGCAGTAGAATGGACTGTGCTGAAGAGCTCAGTGACTTTAAACATGCCAGATTTTAGTTTACATTCTGTTCAGCTGATAGCGCTACTTTATTGCTGTTACTCTTACTCTATTACATATCTATAAAAATAGATGTGTATTTAGATCCTGCAAATACTCAATACGAATCCAAAACCAACTCAAACATGAAGCTGTAAGACATTATGTGAACATTCACTCTGTCCCTAATCCTTAATTTAACCATAAACAGATAGTGCAAACAGTTAAAAACGGCATAATAAAACAGAATACCACTGAGAATCTGTTTTCTGTCAACTGGTTGTTTTTGGAAAGAAAGATTGGACATGTCTAAAACATATGATTGCTAGTTATACTGAAAAATAATAAAGAATAATTAGTAATAAAAATAGTAAAGAATTATCTTCCAACATTCAAACTGATTTTTGTTGTTGTTGTATTTCTCAGCTACTTTTCTTATGGAAATGGAGAATGTTGTACTATCCCTTTAGCTAATTCCAGCACAGGTACAGGCAAGTGAGGTCATTTAGTCCTGTGACAGGCTGTGACTGAGAGAGGATCTCGGAGGAGCTGATCTCATTAAATATGGAGGATAATAAAGATGCAGCAGGGACAGGTTAATGCAAAACCCACCAAGGAGATGATTAAGATAAGGGCAGAGCCAATTTCAATGATAATGATCAAGCCTTTCTTAGGAGCTGCCAGTGCTGCATAATTACATTGTCTCTAGCTTTAAGCTGCAAGTTAGAGACATGTCAATGAACCATCCAGCAAGCCATCTCACTCAAGAGAAAGAAAGAAGATAAAGAAATAGCTTGCACAAAAGGATTGTTTGTGATGAAGTGAAAGGTCAGAAACAGGAAGAAAAAAAGCCTCACTCAGTGTTTGGCAGTAATTGAACAAAAATGCACCTTGAGACCATTAGAGCTGACAATTCAGAAGAGACATGCAGATTGTTTACTCACCTGAGAGGGAGAGAGAGAGAGAGAGAGAGAGAGAGAGAGAGAGGGAGAGAGAGTGAGAGAGAGAAAGAGAGAGAGAGAGAGAGAGAGATGATATTTTTAGTACTTTAATCATAGCAGTATCTGACATTGAACTAGGGATACATCAATAGCATTTTTTCTGACTACACTCTAAAAAGTGTTGGCTTACATTTTCTACCCAAACATTGGGTTAAATCTATTGGGTCATTTAATTTGGTTATTTTCTTACTCTCTACCCAGTTTTGGGGTAGTTTTGTGTAACCCAAATGCTGGGTTAGTGTTCATCACTATTTAGTGTTAATGCTGCTGAAAAAGCCTGGCAGAGGTTATGATATTTATGCAGGGAGCTCTCGAAAATGTGTTCACTGGAAAACAGTAACACAGCAAGTGATAATTAACTTTACTTATCATGACGGCTTCAACAGTGAATATCATGTACTGCTTCCTCGGTGATTAAATTATGCTACTAATGTCAATGTTGTGATGTTGGCTGTGAAATATGGTCTGAGGTTATTCTATAATTCTCTGGGTCAGAATCTTATCTGAGGCTCTGACTTAAGCCGGGTTCACACTGTACGATTTTGGCCATGATTTGGTCATCTGAGACAAATTTTGAGAATCCTAAAAGAGTCCTGTAATCATAGGCCAAAATCAGTAGTCTTTGATCGCTAGTTTGACATGTTCCCCGACAGCCGATTAATGGCCGTTGCAATCAAATTTTTCCTCTGGGTAAATTCTAGCAGTGTCAGAAGATTTGAGGCATAGTCCTGTAGTGTGGCTTCTCTTGTGGTCTGTGCCTCAAATCTTCAGCTTATGAGTCTTCTTGCATGCGTCAGTTTCCGGGTCTTGACTGTCGTACAGTCTGACATTAATGACAGCTGAGATCCTACAGTATGACATGGCTTACAGTGGGGATCAAATTCGTACAGTCTGACAAGCAACAGTCACAAAGGACTATTAAAAATCGCACAGTGTGCACCCGGCTTTAGAGTTAGCTAGCTGGATGCTGTCACAGTAGGGATGAGTGATGCTAACCTAAACACTCACCTGAGTTAATAACATTACTTTAGCATCCAGCTCGCAGTAATGTTAGACATTCCCATTCCCTTTTTGAGAGTTAATGATAAAGTAGCATTACAGCTATTCGCCATGATGTAATACAGAGAGTGGGTTAATGTTAACTACAGTTAGCAGGTGTTTTGGACAAGACAAGCTGTAGTAATTAGCATTAGGAAGATGTGTTAGGGCCGTGTTTCTTCATGTATCCGGGGAATGTTAATGCTGGTTAACACGTGCAGACAGTCCGTGGCTAACAGAACTTAGCTAGCTCAGTAATGTCGAGGCCAAAAGTTCTTCTGAAGGTTAACGTGAAAAAAAAAGAGGATGGGGTTACAGTAAGTTGTAATGCTTTCCACTATCTCTGTAATGTTGGTTGACTTAATGAGGTTGTGCAAAAAAAAAAAAAAAAACAAAACGGCGGTGAGGTGCTAAAGGCAGGAAAATAAATATTCACAAGTTAGCTAGGTCACATTTCCACAATTACACAATTTAGGATTATGTAATGCAATTTCTCAGTTAAAGCCCAAAGGCATTTATCCATATTTTGTAGCTAACAACTAACCAACAACCAAGGGAGAAGGATAAATGTTGCCTGAATTTCATGCAATTGTTTGTTTATTTCATGAGCTTTTTGGTAGAATTTTAGCATACAAACAAATTGCATTTAAGGATAATTGTATGGGAAATAACAGGGGATCTCTATTATTTGTGTGTTATTTTTAACATCATTTTGTGGAAATGTTTAACACAGCATCTGTTAAATGTACTAACACACTGATTGTGTTAAACGCAACGCAAAATGTGTTGTCCTTAACTAGACACACAGGTGTGTTCAAAATTAACACATGATTGGGCAAAGGTTCGTATCAATACATTTATCCATAAAACCATTACTGTAAACTAGAAAAAGCAAAAATGTGCGATCAGTCTGGTTTATATGACTCTAAATATGCACCGATATCTTCATTAGCTTTGGTGTACTTGTTTGTAATGCCCACTGGATCGTAAGTTGGTTACTCAGTTTGTTGGATGTTTTAAACATCTCCTTTGATCAAAATCTGATGTTTTTGTCTTAAATATATGACTTATTTGAGTCATTTATTTCAAACTCTATATATAAACACCACTTTAGCAGTTCTAGCAATACATATCTGAACACCTTCTTGTGTATAAATAAAGGAGATACCATGCTGACATATTTGTTTATAATGTGGTACGTTTTACATTTTCAAAGGGTAAAAATAACCCTGAAAATATTAACCCATTTATAAAATAACATGAACCCAGCATTTTTGTAGAAATCAAACTATCCTTTGGGTTGAAAACCAACCCATTTGCTGGGTTAAAATTAACAACTAGATGGGTTCGTTTAGCCCAAAATGTGTTCTGTCCTATATTTACCCAGCTGTTGGACTAAAAATAACCCAATTTGGGTTGTATTTAACCCAGTGTTTTTAGAGTGTGGTATTTGTCAGTAATGATACTGATATTAGAATGATTATTCCAGTATGAATATTCCAAACATTTCATTTAGTTCTGTTTATGTTTAGCCAACTTAAATATTGGCCAAGAAAAATGCACATGTGCATGTTCATGTAATTAGGCTAATTGGCTTGTTCTTTATAATGTTAGCCAATTTTAAATGAAGTACATAAGCTAGCTACAGAAGTTACCTTAGACTGGGTAGGGTTGCAGTGGAGAAGGGAGGGTTATTTATCTTAATTCGAAAAAGCACTTTTGAACAGCTCTCAGTAAAGTATGTTTCTGTGCCTTTGTTGCATATCAATCCCTTGTTGTCAAGGACAAATAACAGTCAATCATCAAGAACAATGTACTGGGTAAGTGTTGTTTTTTTCACTCATCTAGGGTTGTGTGTAGACATTTTCCTCACCTATCCTGCATTGTGCTGCAGTGCTGGCACTATGCCCCCTTATTTATTTACACAATTATTCACAATTAAAGTGGTGTGCTATTATTATTGTTGTTGTTGTTGTTTTTACAATTTACAAATTGTGTCCTCACAAAACTGTGTGGCTAGTACTGCACCATTTTCAGGGTGGTATTTTAGTCAGCCACAAAATCACAAACAATGTTGAGATAGGTCAACAAGCTTTGGAAGTGGGCGGATGCACACTTCCTGTTACTGAGAGATATATGCCTACTGAGCCAATACCATCAGACAGCTGATATGCTGTTTAGCAGTAAGTCTATATCAAGGGAATGGCAAGTCCACAAGAAGGTGGTTCATCTACTTTTGCAACACCTCTGGCATAGCAGAAATTGTGGTATTATCAAACTGACAGACAACACAATGTGGTTCCAGACAGGACAGAGACAAAGGCTTTGGGCCAGGATGTGTTGACCTATGACTGGCCAGACTGATAGTTGAATAGAATACCTTCCCACCTCTGTCTCTGTCAAGGATGGCATCGTAGCACATTCAACTGACTAAGCAACCAGTGTTGCTGACAGCCACCTTCTGGCTGAACAGACCAGGGTTCGTCCTGCTGTTGATGTTACAGTCAGGTCCTCCATGCCCACTACCCATCAGACCAAACCTACTGTCCCAGATTAATGGGAGCCTGTGGCACAGAACCGTATCAAAATTCGTGCCTCTGGAAATCACAAATACGTTTTAGACATAGTAGTAGATAGAGATTCCGAATATTCCTTTAAAGACTGAGGAAAAATAAAAGAGTTTTTCATATCCTCTCACCTGTGCACTGACCTGACTATGGCATGCCTAATATTTACAATATACCCAGAATTCCATTCCTACCACATCCTGCAAAACACACAAAGTTTCATAGCATCTTTGATATTGACCATGAGACACTCCAGAAGTGGGGTTGTCATATTTTCCTACACAATATGAAATGTACTAAATAATAACATAGCACAAGGTCCTCTCATAATACAAAGTGTAAGTTTGCAGCCCAATAAGCCAGTCAATCATTGGCAAATATAATGTAGAAGTCATGTGGAAAATTGTTTTGTTTTCCTGATATGATTTGAATTTGTCACGCATACTGGAATAGACAGTGGTTCATGTCTCTCACACGTATCCAAACAAACATTTTATAATAACCGTAAAAACACAGAGTCTGCAGAAATCGAAGGGCCAGTAATCAAAGGAGCTGTAGAGTGTGACACACTACAGAGAACACAACTCGTATATGTATATTTTTTGTGCCTGGGCTTTGAAGAAAACTGTCTCCTTAAATTATAAGCAAGGATGTTTATTAGCATTAAGCAGCTTTTGAAGTTAAGCCATATACAGTATATATGTATATAATTCGGGAAATTCACACTTCAAATAAGCAGTGTGCACTCCATATATTTTAAACTGTCTTAATAAAACTGGCTAATTAGAGACATCTACATTCACTGAGCACTTATTTACACTATACTAATTACTGGTTAGGGCCTCCATTTGCTCTCAAAACAGCCTCAATTCCACGAGATGATGGAAACATTCCTTTGAGATTCTGGTCCATGTTGACATGATTGCATCACGCAATTCCTGAATATTTTTCAGGTGCACTTTCCTGCTGCAATTATCCCGTTCTACCTAATCTCAAATGTGTTCCATTGAACTCAGATCTGGTGACTAGGAAGTCCACTGAAGAACACTGAACTCATTGTCATGTTCAAGAAACCAGTTTGAGACGAGTTTTGTTTTGTGACATGGAGCATTATTATGCTGGAATTAGCCATTAGAAGATGGTAAATTGTGGCAATGAACGGATGCACACGGTCAGCAACAATACTCAAATTGTGAGGTACTAAAAAAATACTCAAACTCAAACATTGATTGATTGGTATTAACGGTCCTAAAGTGTGCCAAGAAAACATTCCCCTCACCATGGACGTTGGGTTCATGGATTCGTGCCGTTGCTACCAAATTCTGACTCTACCATCTGTGTGCCTCAGCAGAAATAGAGATTCATCGGACCAGCCTACGTTTTTCCAGTCTTCAACTGTCCAGTTTTGGTGAGCATGTGCTCACTGCACCCTCAGCGTTCTGTTCTTGGCTGACAGAAAGGGAACCTGACATTGTCTTCTGGTGTTGTAGCCCAACTGCCTCAGTGTTTGATGTGGTGTGCATTCGGAGATGCTTTTCTGCTCACCACAATTGTAAAGAGTGGTTATCTGAGTTACTGTAGCCTTTCTGTCATCTCGAATCAGTGAGGATATTCTCCATTGATCAATCACATCAACAAGGTGTTTCAATCTACAGAACTAACGCTCAATAGATGTTTTTTTCTATTGCACTTTTGTGTGTAAACTCTGGAGACTGTTGTGTGTGAAAATCCCAGGAGCTCAGCAGTTATAGACATACTCAAACCAGCCCATGTAGCACCATCTCTGAGATCACATTTTTTCCTCATTCCAATGGTTGATGTGAACATTACTCGAAGCTGCTGGCCTGTATCTGCGTGATTTTATGTCTTGTACTGCTGCCACATGACTGGCTGATTAGATAATTGCATGAATGAGTAGGTGTACAGCTGTTCCTAATAAAGTGTTGAGTGTATTGTAAACTGGGGTGAGGGGGGGATAGGCATAAACTAGAGAAATTTAAATGTAAAGCCTTTTAGCAATACATGCATCATTCATAGTGCATGACCATACGGTGAAGTAGAGCCTGGGCTTGTTTGGACTGCGTCACTCAAGGATCTGCATGCAATCTGAACCAAGCTTCCATGGCAAAAGTGCAAATGCACAGCTAACATATGTGAACACACACACACACACACACACACACACACACGCACACGACTTACCCTCCAATTAATTTTCTTTACATCATTAAACACAGCAAGGATCTAACAGCATATTCTGCCTTCTTCCTTATGTCCCATGCATCTAACTTGGTGAACTCAAATGTACAAAAATAATGAAGAAAAAAAAAATTATTAAATAAAAATGTGAGTACAGAATTTATGATAAATGACTGTGGGGGCAGATTGGGACCACACACAAAAGCAGACCCATTTCAGGCATTAAATATAGACCTGATCAACCCCGATTTTCTCTGGAGAATCAAGTACAGGGGAGTGATGAGAAATTCATGTGTGTGTGTGTGTGTGTGTGTGTGTGTGTGTGTACGAATGTGGGCATGTTTAATCCTGAGCTTGGCTTACTGTCTGCGTGGCGTCTCACATGTTCTTCCTATGTTCCTGTGGATTTACTCCAGGTTCTTTCTTACCTCCTACCTCCCAAAACCCTTCAGGTATGCGGACTGGCCATGCTAAATTGTTCATAAGTGTAAAATTTTCTGCTCAGTCTCCTGCATTTAACTGGTGTTCCATTTTAGGATGAATTCTCCCACCTTGCACCTACTCACCTACCCCAGAGCAGGTATAAGTGGTTACTAAAGATGAATTAAGTGAACGACTGAATAATTATGCTAAAGGATGGCCCTCACAAGGGTAGTAAGTATAGGTGAGTATAGATGAATTTCCCAGAAGCATTGCAGCATAGAACTATCAGAAATAATACAAGATAATCTCCTAAAAATACTTTAAGGAAAGTTGTCTACAAGTGCCTATAAACCTTACAAGTATATATAAGACTTTTTTTTTTTCTACAGAAGTCCTGTGATTGTTTGCGATGTAAACCGTGGCTTAATATTATTTGAACGGAATACATTCAAACCTCAAGGCTAAGCTCTAGGTGGCGCTGTCTAGTCGGCTATTCATATAGAGTAGGTATGTGCATTATTCATATGAAGGAATGCGTGGTAGTCTGCATGAAGGAGCAACCGCAACTGCATGGAGAGGCACAACTTGGTTCAAATAGCACAAGCTTGCAATGCTGCAGAGCTACACAGTAATATTTGTTCTGCTTTTGGTAATAAAGAGAGGGTTTTGGGAGCAGAGCAGAACTATACCTCACAAACTGCACGAGAGAGAGAAAATCACTGAAACGCTATAGGAATTAACAGACTATTAATGATGTCCTCTTACCATCACAAAAAAAGCTGTTCCAGCTGTTTAGGATTCACACAGGTCTGTCCTTGGGTCCTTCATCGCCACATCATCATCCTCATTCCTATGGCATGAAACAGCAGTAGGCTGCAGAACCCACACCCAAGCTTCATTATTCCGCTCTCTCTTTTTGTCCTCAGACTCTTGATATCTTATTTACATCCGCAGGCTGCATGTGTGTGTGTGTGTGTGTGTGTGTGTGTGTGTGTGTGTATGTGTGTGTGTGTGTGTGTGTGTGTGTGTGGAAAACCCTTGTTGCGCTTTCGCACCGTGCACCTTTGAGTTCCACTTCAACTTCGAAGCTGCAAAAAGCTGCGAAACTTTTCAAGTTCACATTCTTCTCCTAGGACGGAAACCTCAGCAGTGGGGCTAGACTGTTTGAGAAGGACAATCCCTCCGGATTCGTGGGTTCGTACTGTAGTGAAGAGTGAAACCTGAGAGCTGCAGAATGCGCGACTTGACTCCTATAGGGAAACCTTGGAAAACGCCTGGATGAGCCCGACTAGAGGGGAAGACGAGGAGGAAGCACCTACTCATTGAAAGTGGTGAATTAACACTTCTAGTGCTCTCTCGGACTTATCAATGCGGTCTTATGAACACTCAAGGTGTTTAAGAGCAGCCTTTTAAACACAACTTATTTTATTTTTATTTTTATTTTTATTATTATTATTTTTTTTTACACCTGGAGACTTGGTTGTGCACCGGCGCCATGCATTAACCTGACCCTTCTACAGAGCTGCATTATATGATTTGGAGGTCCATCCTACACACTGCACTTCACTGTAATTGAGTTATTAATCTGCAATGTAACACACACGCACGAGCTTTTAAACGCCTGCTCACGCGCGCGTCCACGTCATACGCGTGCACTGGAAGTAGCCTATAGAGGGAGGACAGACAGAATCATCAATCATTACATATTTTCTATATAAACTTAATCAGTTTTAAACCTCCATGACTGTAAAGAATTTAAGTCAATACTGCTCTCTACTGGCAAGTTTATGTAATTTGCAGATGTTCAAATCTAGATTTACCTATCTATCTAATTTCCCCCATGGGATCAATAAAGTCACCCTGTCCAGGGTGTACCCCGCCTTGTGCCCGATGCTTCCTGGGATAGGCTCCAGGTTCCCGTGATCCTGAAGAAGGAGTAAGCGGTAGAAGATGGATGGATGGATGGATGGATCAATAAAGTTTTATCTTATCTTACAGCCCCAATTCCAAAAAAAAGTTGGGATGCCGTGTAAAATGTAAATAAATGTAAATAAAAACAGAATGCAATGATTTGCAAATCGTCCCGACTTTTTTTTGGAATTGGGGTTGTATTTTATTTGATCCATCTATGGAAAACAACAACCAATATAAACATCATACAGAGAATCTTTTTGTTTTTTAACATTCAGTGAAGTTTATTATCATTTCACAAAAATGTGCGCTGAAATATGACATGCATTCAAACCTATTTTAAACCCACAATGCAAGGCAACGAGACAAACATATAACACACAACAAAAATGTTGGATGCTTTAAGTATGCTTTCTCAATTCCGAGAGGAGAAATCCATATCCTGAACAATATCATCTCCCATCAGAATGTATAGACTTTTTTTTTTTTTTTTTTAATTATTATTATATTTTAGACTTGCTTAACCAATACCCTGTACAAATCTGTGAAAACAACTATGTAAACCTTTGCTTTACCAAAATTTCATTAATGTTGGTGAAAGCAAGGATTGTTTCCTCTTTTTTCCATAGTATTCTGTTAGGTTTAGGGGTAAGTATGATATGTTATAAGTCAAGTTTAGTGCATTTTATTTACAGAACAATATTACCCTGAAAATTCTACATGCTACAGGCTACATGTAGATTTATTATTATTATTATTATTATTATTATTATTATTATTATTATTATTATTATTATTTACAAGTTACTATTCATGACTTTGGCTTGGTTTGTTATATTGCTGCATATTAAATCCACAAATTAGAGCCTTTATGTTGCAACTCTAACACGCTCAATCTAGAAAACACATCAATGTTAAGTAAACCTGTCAAAATAGGGAATATGAAGATGGAGTGGATAGAGATGAGCAGTTTTAGTAGTAGCACTGGCAAACACAATCACTTAGTAAATATTAATTATTCACTTTCTAAATATGATAAATCTGCTTTGAGCCTTTCTAAAATGCATGTGGAACACTACTAGACATACTGTCACAATTCTACTGTATTGCTATTCGCTCTCATTACAGTAATATTCCAGTATGAAATGAAATAGATTGTGAAACATCTACCACAATCACACACAACTTTGTGTCTTAAGCAATGATTTGCATATTGAAGCACAGTAGAAGCATGTTTAAACTGAACAATTGTCAGCAAGAAATAACCTGTTTTGATACATTTAGTTACAGTGTTAATCATGTAGATTCATTTGAATTACATGAACATTTGTGCAATATGAAATCATAGTTTGTTGAAGCCCATTAAATTTGAAATACCGTCACGTTGTTTCCTTTTAAGTGTCTTCAACTTGACACTTGTCACTGAATTAATGAAATCTAAACACAGTCAGCAAATGTATAAATGATAAACCCTTCAAACAGCTTCTTTGCAAAGTGCTTTGACCTCGTTCCCAGTAGCAGACCATCATAAATGCTATATTTTATTTTGCATTCTGGCAATAAAGATGAATCTCTCATTTAGCTGAAATAATATAGAAGAGGTTACATGTGCTATTGTGCATCTCTTTGGTGGAGATGGCAAGACTTCAGGCAGTGAATACTGTAGTGTGAACCTGTTTCTGGGCCCTGTCAGGAATAGCTGAACCAGTAGCACAGACAGCATGGTAAACAAAGGTTTTCCTGCATTTCATTGTGCTTTTTTTCTAGTGCTGTTGCTCAAAGGCGATCACTAGGCTCCTGAGTAGGGCTTTCAGAGACATCAGTAAAACATCTGCACCAGTTTGATAATGAGGAACATAAGAGTGATGATGGTGAGAGCGGAGAACAGGAAGAGCAGAGTAGCGAACACACTGTTGGAAATGGGTAGCTGCAGGAGCTTTGCCTCTGCAGGGATCATGTTAGACTGAGCTAGCATGTAGCCCAGGGACCAGGCTATACTCGTCTTATTTACCTGCAAAACACCAGCAGTTACATTTTAATGGTGAATTTACTGTTACCTCTTTAAATTGTTAAATTTAGAACTGTGGGTAGGAAATACAGGAGGTCCAGTGACTAAGGAATGTGCTGCGAAATACTGTCTCGACCAGTATGAGTCTTTTTCAAAAAGTAAAGATTTTTAAAAATCTTAAAAGAAAAAAAAGAAAAAAGAATGTATATTGTGTATGTCAAGGGCTGGAAAGAGTGTGTTACAGTAAAGACCTTGTTAATCAACATTATTTACAGTATTTACTGTAAGTTAACACTGAGCATTAACAAAATCACATGTACTGTTAATTAATGTTGATTATTAATGAATTGATTGATTTTTCAATAAATACATTTTCAACAATGAACCAAATAATTGCACTTATGATTACTTTATCTGTACTCATTTTTTTAAGAAGTTCACAGCAATCTATATCATTCATTAATTCATTAATTCATTACGAACTGCTTTACCCTGGTCAGGTGAACAGGTGAACATTAATATGATGCCTTAATTAATCTGCTTTTTATGGTTATTTGCCAAACATAAGTACGGTTGATGCTTGTGTTCTAATATTTACACCCTGAGATCTGAGTTAAAATAATTATTAATTATTAGTATCAGGGCTGCCAAGCCCAGTGCTCCTGGGCATAAGATCCACCGTGACCGTGATCAGGACAAAGCATTTAATGAAAGTGGGTGATTGTGTTTTATATGTAATAATCGTACCTCTTTTTGAAAATCAAGTTTTTCCCAGTTGCCTGCATTAAACTTGTATCCATCTGCGAGAATTGTATAAACATAGTTCGCAGAGTAACAATACGATTTCAAGTGTTTCTCTGTGATGTTGTAGTTTTTCTTGAGCTGGAAAAAAAAAAACAGATCTGTCTCAGTCAGCAGTCATTTGACTTTTTCAGCACAATTCAAATAGAAGAGAAACCACTTTAAAAAATAGATACCGTACAGTACATTCTCTTTGGCACTCTGTGGGAGGTACTCACTGTTTTCCAGTCCATAGTGCAGAATGACCACACGGTGGAGTTAAACTTCTCCAGACTGTTAGAGCCCTTTATATCCAGAGCCCCAGCTGTGTAGTAAAATCCTGCATAGGCCTTAACAGCAATAGATACATTAACACCAACAGTACAGTACTAAAGCAGTCATTGTGATGATGGATATATGCTTTAAGCATACTATGCCTACAAACCATACTGATATTAAACTTGTTCTTTAATGAATTATAAGATCAGATGGCAAACTCCATTTAAGTAACGCACTTAAACGTTGGTTTCAGTACGTCGGATTCATTTCCTTGTTTAGTTTAGCAATCCACAAAGACTGAAATGGAAATCTGCTTGGTGATATATGATCATAATTGTATAAATTAGTTAAGAATGCCTACCATGAAGTCACCTGTGATAGGTGGTTGGTATACTCCATTAAATGAGCAGTGCTCATTCCCCTGACAGGAGTTCAGGTCAAAAATCCTCTTGACCAAAGTTTTGCACTTGGCTGGATCACTTTGTCCAAAGAACGTGAAGGACTTCTCTGGGGAATAGCGAAGTGGAGTAGAAGTCTTTGTACATTCACTGCCAAAGATGTCATCTCCAGGTATGGTGATGTTGTAGCCAAGAGGGTAGCATGGGTGACTTATACGCGATGAATCAGGGTACAGCTGAGATGGGCAAAAGGTGTTAAGGTTAGTTATTATACCATAAAAAAGAACTCATTAGCTCTTTAGGAAAAGATGACACATCAGCTATATCTGTGGTATGCAGTATATGGTATCATTTCTAGCTAAGAAGAGCAAAATAAAAAGGAGGAAAGATAATGAAGGCTAATGTAATTTTATCTGCCACTTCTCAACAGGACGTTGCTAATGTCAGAGTAGTCTGGGAAAGCATTAATATAGCTAGGATTAAGCTCGCTCCATTGCTTTAAATGGACTGTGTATGAACATTATTGTATTAGTACAAGGAAAGTTTTGCAGGGATTTTGCACTCAGCTTTGCTCCAGTCTGGTTTGTGTAATTAGAGTGAGGATTAAAACAAGTCCAATGGATTGATCGATACAGTAATGCTATAATGAAGCACTAACAGGATGAACACTGGCCACATACTGAGATGGCATTCAGCACTTTCTAAAAAAGAATATTTGTAATTCACATACTTTGCATAATAATAATAATAATAATAATAATAATAATAATAATAATAATACACAAAGCCAGAGTATTTTTGTAGTAATGATATTTTGTTTGGATGACACACGAGAAGGTTCATTACGGCATATACAGCTGGGGCAGTGTTTGCATTGTCTGTGTTTTTTGATCCGAGAAAAGAAAACACACCTTTACATAATAATTTATCTACAAAAAATAGAATTGCAAACTCTTAAAAGTGAAATGCATTAATATAAAATGTGGTGCTATAAGAAGAAAATATTAACATATTCTGCTGTAACTGAAAATCTTTGATACTTATAAAGGAACATCTGTGAAGCCTAACACACTAAGTGTCTAACTAAAATATACAATTCTTTGTATTCTTTTGTTTTTGTCCTATGCTTTATGCAAACTTTTGCACTTGGCTGTATAGCTGCGTTCCCCCAACAACAATTAACATTTAAGTGCAAAGTTATTACAGGATCAGAAAACGTTACCTTTACAAGCTCTGCCAAAACTTTTTTTTCAGCCTCATTTTTGCCATAGCACAGGAAGCTGTGTGTGTAAACATTGTATTCATAGCCATAGAGTGAAATTTGGATGAGATCTGCTCCTCTGGCATCAAGTGGGGCCATGAAGGCAATTTGAGTTGAGGCGCCGCCCAAGTCCAATGACCCCACGGTGCGTGCTCCATGAGGATGAACCCATGCATTCCATATATTTTTCTGTACGGATCAAAGTGAACAAAGCACAGCTTAATAAATACTACTGATCTGGGGAATGTTACAAATGTACTGTAATTTTTGTTTGTGATATTCAAAAACATCAACAAACTAGCCTAGACATAAAAATATGCTAGAAACCGTTGTTGTGCAGATTTCCCCAAAAATGTCCTGAGGAAAAAGTATAAAAACATGCAATAATAAAGAGTGATGAATGTGAACTGGACGCTCCGTCTTGACCTGACCTCCAAGAAGTTTCCCATCAGGTAGTTGACGGTGATCCACCCATACAGCCCCTCTTCCTGACCTGAGATGATGGAAGCATTGTGGAAATCAAATGGTAAAGATTGAAGATACTCCTGTATGGAACGCAGGACAGCATTGGACTTCTCTTGACTCTTCTGTCTGTGTACAAATATTGTGATAGTGTTTTACATGTCAGGTTTTATCCAATTAAATTCAATCCAGTATTGAAACCTTTAACAACAGCCATTTTCACAAAGCAGCTTTACAGAAACCCAGGTGTAGAGTTAGATCCCTAAAGTTCAAGCCGCATGTGATAATGGCAAGAAAAACTCCTTGAGCTGTCATGAGGAAGAAACCTTGATAGGGAACCCATCCTCTTTAGGAGGACACTGGATAGTGGGATTATAAATGATGACATAGGCTATACTGCTTATCCATGAATAATGTAGCTTTAATAATAAGGGAATTGTAATCTTTGTGCTAAATGTGGAAAGCAGTAGGTTTGATCACACAGTTACAGACAAACAGCTGTGTAAAAAAACAAAAACAAAAAAACGCTTACTGGAGCAGTCTCATGCCAGCAGTTGCACCAAGAAAGATGGGCGTTGATTCACGTTGATGTGTGGGGATGACTTCCGTTATGTCTGCCATACACTTTTTAAGGCTGTTCCAGGCTTCCGCATTCATTTCTGAGATACCAGGACCTGTCAGTGAACATGATCATAGTCATTTTATTTAATAGCCTACAATCCAGCATATGATACATGTCACCTATCACAAGGTACCATGTGATAATTGAGAAACAGTGTAAGGAGAAATAGCATGGCCATACAGTCTTCATATGAGAATGGCTTTTTAATAGGCATTGGCCACACCTTTGTTGGAATACAATGTAGAGTAATATTCACTTGAGGTTGCAGATGTAAACAAATGCTCAGTCAAAATCTCTGTTGTATCAATCACTAAACTGATATATATATATATATATATATATATATATATATATATATATATATATATATATATATATATATATATATGTATAGAGAGAGAGAGAGAGAGAGAGAGTGAGAGAGAGAGAGAGAGAGAGAGAGAGAGAGAGAGAGAGAGTGTATGTATGGTTTGAAAACAAGGCATTGCTTTCTGTTTGCTTTTATGAAATCAGCTATAAATGTCAATGTGGGCTGAAACACTCCTGGTTTCTTTGTTCAAAGAGAATTTAATCTTTGCCTATTAGTTGAAGCAGTCAATAAATAAGATTGCAGTCCCATTTCATTGCCTCGCATCCAGCACAGGAAAGCCTAGTCTGAGTTTTAGTGTTGGGTGAAATCCCACAGAAAAGAATGCTTTCCTTCACAATTCTGTATGTTCAGACTGTGCATAATGGGGATGTATGTTTGTTCCACACCTTTAACCGGACATTTTGTAGTCTGGGTCACAACCCCAGTGTTGTTCTCTTTCTCGGCTGGCCACTGATATAGATATACAGTAGTTCTGGAGGAGCCGGCATCCAATACAATACCATACTGTGCAGAGAGATAGAGAGAGAGAAAGAGGGAGAGTGAGTGAGCGAGAGAGAGAAATTAGAGAGAGAAAGAAAGAAAGAGAGAGAGACCGAGAGAGAGAGAGCCAGACAGAGAGAGAGAGAGAGAGAGAGAGAGAGAGAGAGAGAGACAGAGAGACAGAGAGACAGAGAGACAGAGACAGAGAGAGGCACTGGAACATTCAGTCATAAATAGTCCCGGTTGTACGCAGCAATTAGAGCTCTATCAATTTACTGTAGCTAAATTTTTTTTTTTGCTCACTGAACATACATTCATGATGTTATGTGCAATAGCTTAATGCACAAATATGATTCCCGCTGCTCTCACACAGATCTTTTTTTTCTTTCTTTCTTTTTTTTTTTTTTTACACAAAAATAAGCCAAGCCCGTTCTTCAGTCTGCTTGTACTCTGATTTGTTTTTGGTCATGCAGAGAATTGTATGGTTACACCCCAAATTACACTAATGACAGTATTTTCTGTCATTTCTGTGTTTGGAAAATGTGCATTTGCATCAAAATCACTTGTCACTTGCAAATTTTAACACTCTCAGATTAGATTTTAATCACTTCCAAAAGCCGTCAACTAATCAGAATGGCTTATGGTTTTCAACCAACAAAATTATTAATACTTTTCTACGTGCTTAATTTGGGTCGTATGTAGCATGTGGACAAGGTTTTGTATCATAAAACAGATGTTCATTGTGGCTTGGCTGCTACTTTCTGACAGAATAAACAACTTTCTGACAGAACAAACAACATATGTTTAATTCTTCTATGTGTATTAAAAGCAAATGTGCACAGACCCTGTGATATAATAAATGATCTTAATTTTTGGTGATAGTCTTGCTTGTAATGGATCAGCACCACGTGTGTGGTTTTAGAGTGGGGCACTTTCTCCTGACTGAAACTCATAACCAAGACTGATTGATTTATGATGTTTGGCAGTGTGGAAAACCTGAGAGCGAGGAGAATGATTCCTAAATGAGTGAGCATAACATGTTTATGAGCAGGGTTCAGAATTCATACACTATATGGCTAAAGGTTTGTGGATACCTGATCATCACACGTTCACTTAACTAGTCCATCATAGCCTTCTCCAAACTGCTGCTAGATAATTTGATGCACATATTGTCTAGAATGTCTTTGTATGCTGTAGCATTATGATTTCCCTTCACTGGAACCAAGGAGCTTATCCCAAACATCCAGCATGACAATGCTCCTGTGCACAAAAAGAGGTCCATGAGGACATGATGTGCCAAAGTTGGAGTGGAAGAACTTGAGTGGCCTACACAGAGCCCTGAACTCAACCCCACTGAACACCTTTGGGATGAACTGGAACATGGACTGCACCCCAGGCCTCCACGCCCAACATCAGTGCCCGACCTCACTAATGCTCTTGTGGCTGAATAGGCAGTAATCCCCATAGCCATGCTCCAAAGCCTAGTGGAAAGCCTTCCCAGAAGAATGTAGGTTATTATAACTGCACAGTGGGACTAAATCTGGAATGAGATGTACAAAAACCACATATGGGTGTGATGGTCTGGTAGCCACTAACCTTTGGCCATATAGTGTATCTTCCAGCGAAGCAAAACAGTATGCATATTTGTGCATATTTGTGCAGAAGAAATGTATGAAATAACAAAACTAAACTAACAGAAACTAACAGCAATGTACGCTCATGCAGTCTTGCCTTGTTCAGTAATACATCTCCATATTGTCAAGGGACGTTCATTATTGCCTGCGGTCCACTTCATGTTCTGACATGAGAAGCGCGAATGGAAAACACATACTCTACTTCTAATAAATACCTTCCCAACACAGAAAATGACTTCACAATACAGACCATGGGTGGTGGTATCCCAGACCCAGATGCAGAGGAAAACCCACTGTGATTCATAATCTAATAGGTATTGTGTTAAACATTAAGAAGTTATAGAAAGTTAAAGCTATAAATATATAGCAAATCAATGAACGCTCTGCAGGGGGAAATCCACACCCATAGACTTAGAAAATGATTCTGTGGTTATTCCTCTCTAGGAGCCCTTCTATGGAAAGCATTACGACAAAGTGTTTCCCTTTCTGTTTTTCAAGAAAAAGCATTTTAGGGTGCTAAGAGCACTTAATTATCCAAAGAATTCTTTTGAACTCTTTTAAGCGTACACAGCTTGCAGTTTCACTCGAGCATATAATAACACTGAATATTCCTAGTGTGAAATAATTACTGTCAGGTACCAGGTTTATGCTAACTCTTGCATACTCAGCATTTCCAAGTTTTGTCTCTTGTACCTGGTCAGTTTCTCTCCTATAATTACAAATACAAATTACAAATAATTACTATATATATATATATATATATATATATATATATATATATATATATATATATATATATATATATATATATATATATATATATATGTATGTATGTATGTATGTATGTATATATAAAATCACATTTTATATATAATACACATTTTATATATAATACAATAATATATATTTATATATAAAATGTGATTATTGCTATTTCACTCTGATGCTCTGGGAATGATCTGTGAGTTTGATTAGGCACATATGAATAGTCTTACCTTAAGTCCAGGGGAAAGATAAGTCCTCTGTTTCACCTGAACTGTAGCTATTGCTATAATGACGGCTATACTGGCCAAGAGAAAGAAAGCAGCTATAGCTGTTGCCAGTTTAGTTGTCATTATCTGTGAATGTAGAAAAAGACAAATGGCATAGAGCTAAGTAAACTCTTGCAGTATTCACATTTAGCAGTTAACACTATGACACCTAGCTTATTTCATGTTACTGTTGGGTTTTCGAAGCTTGAGACGAATGAGTTAAATGCATGAAAAGAAGACTGAAGTGCTTTTGAAAAGGGTTTGAAATTTGGTGCCAAATACAGTGGTTACAGCGAGTCAAGAAATGCAATGCTTCCAGAGTTTTTCAAAAAGAACTAGCAATGATGAAAAAGTATAACTAAACCAGGCACAAACTGTCCAGATCAACAGTCTGATAATCAACAGAGATAATGAACCCAAAAGGTTTAGCAGCATGATCTTAGAAATGTACCGCTAATGTTTAGTACACTCAGTAGCTCTCAAATAAAGAACAATGACTGCAAATGGACACCATAAATATATTTAACTACTCTATTACACTTTGCACTATACAGCATTTGTATCTACTACACTTTACTTTGGCATTCTAGTGAAATACACAGATTTTTTATTTACAATCTAATCAACTCGGATGCTGGAGATTAAACCTGATATCTTAGGTTGAAAGTCCAGGTCTTAGGTATAGGTATAAAGTTACATAGGTATTAAGTGTTTTACTATTATCAGAATCATTGCTAAAAATTAAGACATTGTATTATTTTGGTTTTGTAATTGCAAGTCATGCTAGAGGACTAATTGTATCAGATGAAACAAACAAACAAACAAACAAACAAACAAACAAACAAACAAACAAACAAACAAAAACATAAATAGCCTTAAGTAACTATAAGTAGCCTTATAATATACAGATAAAAAAAAAAATTAAAATAGACAATGCAAATGTTAGGCAATGACACAAGCAGTGACGTTACTTGAAGCGACCATTCAAAGCAAGTTCAGTCCTGCAACTGTCAGTAATTGGAAATATGATTTGTCCAATGAAGTCTTTGTCATTGCTTGTTCCACCCACCCCAATAAACATGCAAAGAAATGAATGGACATATTTTCCTACCCTTCTGTGAGAACCTCCAGTGAGATGATCTGACGAATGTGATTCCCTCTTGACCATCTTGTCCAGGCAAGTGTATGTATAAGTGGCTGTGAGACTGATCCGGTGCTGTGTATGAGCATGTGTAAAAAAGCGCTTGAATAGGAGGGGCCGAGAATTTCTCTCTGTAAGTAGAAGCAATACAGTTTCTATTAAACCCCTCCTACTCAGGAAAGTCCATCCCTCCTAGGCCCTTGCAGCTAGTACTTTTTTGATACGTTCAACTAAAAGAGTTGTTCTTTTGGTTATGGGCTTAGTCTTTGGCATACATTTCCCATTTTGCAAAATCAGAAAACATGTAACAAGTCACATTTATCTGTGTGGGGAAAAAAGCAGGATGTCTTTTTTATTTTATTTATATTTTTATATAAAAGTGCATTAACAGACTACAACAATGCTGTAGGTAGCATCTGTATCAGTGAGTGGTTTTTGCTTGGAAGGTAACGGAAACCATAGATGACAGCTTTTAAAGAGGCAATTTAAGGAACTGTAAGAAGGAAGATGTAATGTCTGCGGTAACCTGCAGCTCAGAACACAGGAAATGAGATCTGTGTTCTAAACACACCAGCTTTCAACCTTGGCAGCTTTGCTTGAAGGTTTTGGATTTTTACATTTAAAGGGCATAGAGAGATAAATTAATTAATAACTAATTAATCATCATAAAACTCGCTTACAGAGCAACTTGAAAGTAAAAAGTCACAGTGCTAAACAGTTTTCTTCAATATTGCATAAGCTCCTCCTCCTCTTCCTACTAGTAGGACAACAACAACAACAGAAATAGTATAATAATAATAATAATAATAATAATAATAATAATAATAATAAGAAGAAGAAGAAGAAGAAGAAGAAGAATATATCAATATATAAAAATTATATATCAAGTTTAGAAAGCTTCACCACATCAAATACGAATCATTCTTAACATTATCTTAAAACACCTGAAGTCGAGCCAGAATGCATGGAGACTGACCAGAGGAAAGACAATGAAAGTGGATTAAGCTGTTCTCCTCAGCACACACTGGTACAACAGGCATATTTTTAGATGAGAGAGAGAGATTTGATACCACATTAGTGAGTGGGATCCGGAAAGTTAGTCACTCACTATTAGATTGGTAGAGTTATGTGAGTGGGAAGCCGCCCTATTAGCTCTCACTGGCTTCTGAAAAGGATTGCAGCCTTTAACTTCACTACTGTGCACATGAACCTCAGGCCTATAAATAATCACGTATAGTATGTAGAGTTTCATAAAAATACACAACCTATGTCTTCACTTTGAATTCTTGATTTTATAACAGCCATTTAATAACTTGATTATTATAATACACCCTAACTCAGGAAAACCAAACTAATCACACTTGTTCCTTGTGGTTATTTGTTTGGCTATCTTTTAAGATTTAGACGATATAAAACTATGCACTGAATCAAATATGTATAGGTGGACACTGTCATGCTCTGTGGATAATTAGCACTAAAGGCTCTGCTATTATAGATTGCAGAAATGGAGTCCATTTTGACATCCTTAATACTCCAGTAAAGAGTAAATTAAACCTAATAGAGCAGTCAAAGAGATAATGGATTCCTAAGTCTCCTGGGGTATAAATGAATTTGCCCAGTCAGCCAAAAATACTCCTTCTATTTGTCTAAATCTGTAATGTTGGTTATGTCTTGTACCCCAAGATTACTCCAAACACATTTCCTCTGATCAATTAAGTGCTGAATAGAAGAAGATGATAGGAAATGGTTTCCACTGCCACATTATGAAGTCACTAAAAGTATTGTGCACCAAAGCTGTCTTGTAATATTAGAAAATGATAATGCATTGTGTAAACAAATATCATACAAATAGCTCATTCATGGATGACTGTCAGGACCTCTGGAGAGTCATTGGAAAGAGGGAGTGAAGTCAAAATGGGGGAAGCATTTTAGACTGAGTAGCCAAAGGGCTTTTCCTTTTCATACTTGAAGACTGACATCAATTATGCACAATTGGGGAGTTGTTCTCAAATGTTTAACTGTTTTAGCCAAATATCACTGTTCTTTGTTCTGACATTTACTGGCATCAATCATCAGCCACATACAACTAGCAGTTATATATTATAAAGCCAGATCTACAGTATTGTGGAACTGCTAGACATCTGTCTTGGCCACCCAATTTAGAAACAGATGTATGCAGACAGATATGATTTTGTCTGTTAGAAAGACCTTTGATCTTGTGTTGTTTTTCAGTCCAGAAGCCCCAAGTGTGTCTTATTTTCTTCTGCTGCTTTTACTGACTTTGATTGTGTGTGTGTGTGTGTGTGTGTGTGTGTGTGTGTGTGTGTGTGTGTGTGTGTGTGTGTGTGTGTGTGTGTGTGTGTGTGTGTGTGTGTGTTGTGTGTGTAGATGAAATAGATGTGTTGATGTGTAGAGGTGTTGGTATGAAATTTTTGAAGTTGAACAATTTATCTTTTGGTATCTTTGGAAATAAGATCGTGCTAAATAAAAGGCTTCTAATAACCTATGGTTCTTACATTTCTCAACTTGAAATTTGTATTCTGCAAGGCTTGTTAACAATGTGACTCATTAGACATTGCTCAATCTGTACTCATGCACTTAATATACACTTCACAAAATTAACTGGAAGCTAAATCAAGTGTGAGCTTCAGTGGCTCACTAGCACCCCTTTATGGACTATATTGGGTAACCTTAATTAAACATAAAATAATAATAATTTAAAAAGAAAAGTTTCTCAGTTCATTTTGAACAGAAGCTGTTAAATTAATGAATATTAAACACACACACACACACACACACACACACACACACACACACACACACACACACACACACACAAACAATGACGTCCAAAAGATATGCATTACCCTTCCACACTGGAGAAGGTCTAACATGCTGTAATTGAATTTCACACTGTGCTACAATAATCAATACGTGGCTGAACACATTATGTTTAACGGTGCAACTTGATAGGCATTTTTTCCTGCTGAATTATAGCATAAGAGCTGTATTAAAACATAATGGTGAGAACATCTCAGAGTTTTGCTACATGCTTTTAACATATACCATCTAATGTTCATCAAATTTCCCAAAATTAATGCTTAGAACTGGGTAATTACTTCCTCAATAAAAGGAAGTTTTTAATATTGAGCAGCAATAATTACTGATAATAAGCACTTGCAGGAAAATTCAAATCAACTGTGATTAATACTGCACCAACTACCCTGTATTGAGTCCGAGCAAGCTCCTCAAACTATACAAACAGAATATCTCGGAATAATCTCCGAAGAACCTCAAACAGAATATCTCTGAATAATCAAGTATTATCAAATCTAAAATGTTTTATATCTGTCTGTGCATAAACTTAATTTTTTCCTGTTCATTTTGTGTAAGTAAATAGACTGGTTATTAAAGGAACATAAATCAATCAATTTGTTAACCTATGTGAATTCTTGGAACAACCCTTTATCACATTGCACTGCGGAGATGGTGACATTAAGGTTGTAATCATGACTATCATTCATATAAAGCACACAATTAAAGTGAATATATCGGAAGCAGGAATCCTGTTATCAAAGTGTGCACAGGAAATGCTGAGATGAGTTGTGTATAACTTCACCTTGAAGGCTGTAATCAGTAGGAATTTTACATCAATGAGTAAACTTTATTGTAACAGCTGGTCTGTATGTTGCCTCTAATTGCATTGTACTTTGTTATATAGTTTTTTCAATGTTGTAAATAGTCTCACGTTATTACATACTTTAGACACTAACAGGATTTTAGCTTGATGTTATTGGCCCCTAAACAGAGAATATGACTTGACTGAGTAACTCCTCACTGCTTGAGATACAAAAGTATAGTAGAGACAGATCAGACCAAGTACAGGCTCAAGGTTCACAGTCTCATCATTAAAAAAAAGGCAGAAGAACAGCTGGCTGCCAAGAGAAGAGAAACAATGGGCTCAAAACATGACAGGGAAGGTGAAGACAGAAATTTCACACCCAATTTTTAAGCATTAATCTCGACCTTCAGCAATATGACTCTGAAAAAGAAAAATCTCTCAGCATCACTCACCACAAAATATGTAACGCAGTGAGCAGTGATTGATAGACACCTCCCCACTCTAATTAAATCTCCATCCTCATAATTGCCAACCTCACCGCCAATCACTACTGTTATTACTGTTGTCCTTATTTTTGTAATACTTGTAATTCTTTTTTTAAAAAAAATTCTGATTATGATGATGATGATGATTGTTAGAGCCATCTTAAATTTCTTTTGCATTAGAGCAGAATATTTGTCTCATTACTTACTGAAATGTGTCTGAAAGATCAAGCAGCTCAGAACGCAATTGAAAGGGCAAAGGACATTACAACACAACTTGAAAGTACTGTTGCACCAGACAATAGTATATCAATAGTCTCCAAGACTAAATCTTGATCAAATACCCCTCAAGGCTCAAGTCACACTAGTCATTCAAGTTGAACATCAAGCTCTTCTGTGTCCTCTACTGCATCTTCATGAAAACTGAGGCCAGAAAAGTAGTTTTGATGGCACGTACAGCTGCCCTAACAAAGAAACATGCTTTAGGATTAAATGAAGCTAAAATAAAAGTCATGAAAGAAAAACTGGAAATTTAAACTGACTTGGATGCCTCAGAGGCTGAAATTAATGTTTTGGAAAGTTTTGAAAAATTCCCTCAAGGAAATCCAGTTGATGAAATGAATATGTACCTTGAAGAGCAGCAAAGGCCTTTTCAGGTATCCATTACTACTGAGCATCAGCAATCTGCAGTAGATCATGCACCTATAAATGTTATTCCAAAAACTCTTCTTCAAAACACCATGCAAAGTAAACAATACTTGTAACAGCTGAACACAGTAGCAGAAACAATTCACGTGCAGGTTGATGGTGCATCCACAAATCAACAAATGAATGATCATCCAACATGTGAAAATATTCTTCTCGACATAATGAAATAACAGACTGACCTGACCAAGCTTAGACAACAAAGCTTGGCTCTCCTGCCAACAAGAGAAATCACTTTTTATAATGGAGATCCTTTGAGTTTTATTCCATTCATTCAATCCTTTGAGTACAGCATTGAGAGTAGAACAAATTCACATCTGGACAGGCCAGGGATCTAGTCCGCAGCTGGATGCACATGAATCCTAGCAGAGGCTATAAGGAAGCACAACGACTACTTCGAGATCATTTTGGAGATAACGTAAGAGTCACAAATGCCTATATTGAAAAGTCTCCACTATGGCCTAACATTAAGACGGAAGACTGTCAAGCTTTGCAAAAATATATCTGTGCTCCCACAGCTTCATCTCTGTGTCTCCACTGATTCACCACCACACTGTGCCTATTAGATCTGCGTCTCACTGACAGTATACACGGTACTATCTTTATTACCAAATATAACCAAACATATCCCCGTGCTACCTTTACACTACCTGTTCATCAGATTAGAGAATTTCTCAAATCACTTTGCAATTTAGCATAACAGTAACAATCCTTACGCTTACATCTGTGCTAGTAATACACACATATACCGTGCAGTGTGTAAGTTCCAGTATACAGATGTTTAGTTAAATGTAAAAATGCATTTTTGTGATCTGTAGGTGATGGATAGGTTTAGGTGATAGAAAATACAGTTTGTACAGTATAAATATCATTATGGAAATTCCCCATAAAACATGGAAACCCAACAGTGTGTGTGTGTGTGTGTGTGTGTGTGTGTGGCCACCCCATGTATAAGACTCTAGTTCCGCCACTGACTAGCTGGCATTATTATTATTATTATTATTATTATTATTATTAGTTGCACGGTGAGGCAGTTAATAGTGTTGTCTGTGCTCTGAAGGTGTGCTGTTGTACCAAGACGTTAGCAGCAGATCTTTTACATTAAATATTGCAAGGTGCGAGGTGAGGCCTCCATAGATCGGACTTGTTTGTCCAGCACGCCTTTCAGATGCTCGATCGGATTGAGTTTGTTTAGCGCTTCAGTGAGCCTTGGGCGGCTATGGCAAGGACTGGCTACTGGGAGTGCTATGTGCGAAGGGTGCTTGGACCCCGCTTTTTCGTCATAGACATATAAATATGTCTACAGCGTTTGTTATTAGTGTTAATGTTGTTTTCCCTGATGCTTTTGCCACATTGTACTACATTAATATACATATCACCCCAGTAAAGCCACTCCACGTTGAGCACAGGTCTGACGGGTTTATCAGGGTGTGTTCGAATAATAACAGTCGGAGCTTCAGATCAGCATCTCATATTTTCTAAAAAGCGGCAACTGTAGTAATGATTTGTAGATCAGACTCATGTACTTCCTTGTTGTGCTCCGCCCCATCGTGCTTCTCTGAGCCAATCCGAGCGCTCCTTCTTACAACTCTACAACTCAGGGGAAACGGCTCAGTTTACGTCACTCCATTCACCATTGTGGAATAATGGAGGTATGTCCTTTTACTCTTCACCTTCAGCTGCTGATAAATATCGCACTTTTCTTAGTCTGTTTACACGTTTAAGCAAACGTTTGAGCTCCTTCGTGTCTTTCATTTTTCCTTTCGTGTAAATACTAAATAGCCCGGAGGATGTGACTGAATGAAAGTGAATAATTGGGGTCCTCGTGTTATTTGATTTGCAGTTTACATTACTAACAATAATCTGTAAAGCATTACCTTAAAGCGGATCAACACTAGCGCAAAGTGCACACACACACACACACACACACACACACACACACACACACTCTCTCTCTCTCTCTCTCTCTCTCTCTCTCTCTCTCTCTCTCTCTCTCACACACACACACACTGCAGCCACAACAGTGTGTTATATTTATACGCAAAATAACTGTGTATATAACTAGAATTTTCTTTAGTGATAAATATCAATGTCAAAAACAAAATTAATTGAGCATGAGTGATGGGCATGTCTCTTTTTATGTTTGTTATATTTAACTGTAAAATATAGTATACTGTAGTCTACTTTTCTTCAATGATAAATATAGAGGTAGCAAGTTGCTGTTTCATCAGACACATACACATGTTTTATTAAAAGACTATACATATTTCAACATACTTAATATATTTTCTTGGAAACTTTATGTATTTAATGGTGAAATTGACTTCTGAAATTTGTGAAATTCAATACTTAACCCCCTCTGGCGTGACAGCCTGCTGCATGTAGACTCTTATCTTTACACGCAGCTTGTTTTTCATGAGCTGCTTATTCAGCAGCAAAAGCTGTGCCCTACATCTACATGTCGTAAGTGGTCACATGACGTAAGAGTTGTTCTTTTTTATCCGTTTCAACAGCTTCCACACACACAGATATGCATGATTGTTCATGGTAGTCACAGCTAACAAAAGCACAAGTTTCTCTCTGATCTTCTTTTTCACTTGTTTATTTGTTTGAATGCTCCAGATCTCCGTGAAGATGAAGGTGCTGTTGTTCCTGTTTGTTGTGTGCATAAAGTCTGTCGATAACTACAGAAATGGAAAGGTAAAAGAAGCTTGTCAGGACATGATGCCTGACCATCATCATCATGGCCCCAGCCCTACATCTCCACCATACACCGTCACTGTGGATAAGTCTATATTCAGTCCTGGTGATCAAATTAAAGGTACGTAGATATTATGTTACGGCTGCTATATCGTTCGGACTTGGCCTTGATTCCAGTCAAGTAGAGCACTTCCGGTGTTATGTGAAACCTATTGGAAACCTATATGAAGCTTCTACGTGAACCTCTACAGAATTCTACGCTTATGCTTCATTTCATACCCACAAACCCCCCCCCCCCCCCCCCCCCCCCCGCTAATATTTTTGCTGCCTTGGATCTTATGTTTCGGGTTAGAATTTAGGTTTAGTAGTAATAATATCAGAATGAAAATCTTTTTCTAAAATTATTAATCACACATGATTTTCTAATATTAATCACATTTATTAGCATGTCATTTCTCACGGTGGCTTGAGAACATGTTTACCATTGTTAAGAACTCTGTACCGCATTTAAATGCATGTCAATGCAGTTAAATTCTTTATAACATAGAGATTCCCTTTCCTATTCACAGTGACTGTATCAGCAGTGTCTTCAGAGAACAATGCGTACTTTGAAGGCTTTCTTATACAAGCCCGAGATGCTGCAAATCTCGACGGTGGATCTGTTGGAACTTTTACTCTCCTTGACTCCTCCATCTCACAGCTTCTTTTATGTCACCACAGAGAGGTTAGCAACTCAAGAATGTTGCAATGGCCTTGAGACGATACTGATGATAAGGAAATAAGAAACTGGTCTGTTGTTTATGTTATGCTACACTGAAGTATGTATGACATGGTTAAAAAATAAATTATAATGTTGAACTATTTTCTAAGGGATCTGCTGTGAGTCACACCAGTGATTACCATAAGACAGAAGTTCAAGTGATCTGGATGGCACCACAGAATCCCCCGCCTGGTGTGCAGTTTCTGTGAGTGTCCACATTACAGTGTGTATCCAACCAGTTTACTGAGCGAGGAATTGATGAATATGTTGTGTGCATTTCAGAGTAACTGTGGTTCGGAAATTTGAGTTGTTCTGGGTGAAGATTCCAGGTCCTGTATTGTCTCTAAATGGTGCATCTCCTTCAACACCATTATCTCCTCAGACAACCACAGCTCCCACGTCTCTGCCCCGCCCGGTGAGTCCTGCTACATCATGAGCTTATCACGATCCCTGTAATAATGTTTATAGGGTTGTGAAAACCATATTTAAATAAATATGCACTCATTTTTAATAAATGCATATCTATGATTGTCTGTTCTGTCCCGATCTGTTCTGTTTGAGCATGCATCAGTTTGCTAACAATGCTGAAATTAAAGTTATTAGGGTTTGGGGTTATACACAAACATATCCAAACAAATGATGTGTTTGGGAACTGCAAATCTTTTCCACTTAAGCTGCCTTGAGCCAATGTGTTCACTTCCCAGGATGGCATATAACGTGTGAAACCCTACACCGAACACACCTTGTGTGGCATATGATTAACAGTGTGATGTGTGTTCTCTCTCTTGTAGCTTTGCCCAAGTGGCCCAGCCTGAGCCTCACAGTATCATGCATGGTTTTTTCCCCCAAGATGGCATGCTTGTGTTTATTCAGCACATTTTAACTGGATTCTTTAACTATATTCCTGTAAGGAAGTTGAGCATATTTTGAGTAGATGGCATTCTTTATGAATTGAGCCCACAGAAAAAAAACGAAGACACATTTAATTTATCACAACATGCCATTTAATATCTTGGGTTTTACCGATGTCAATGGTCAAAAATGTGCATGTTTACGTTATAATGCTGAAGAAAAAGCAAAATCAGTTTAAAAGTCTTCACCTGCTTTTCTGAGTGTGATAAATGTGTTCTATATTAATTGTTATGCTCACACTTTGCCCACTATTTCATATCCTCTGAGCAGGGCATGGTAATATGTTTTCTGCCTTTGTTAATAATAATAGTAAAATAGAGTTCCTCTTTTCCATTAAACAACAGCAATTGTAAACTTGACTGTAAGTCATAATCTAATCCTGTTAATAATGAAAAATGTGGTCAAGGTACCTGTCTCTGGCGAATAAATATTTCTTTGCTTTTCACCTGTCTCCCTCACAGTTCACTTCAGAACACTGTGGAAGTACCAAGACTTGCCTGAGAGACCCAGAAGGCTGCAATCCTGAGAACGATACACTCTGTTACTTCCTGTCCTTCAGAAAAGTCGGGCAGGGTGTACAGTTTGAGCTCAGTGGACCGGCTGCGGGTTACATCTCCTTTGCCTTGTCAACAGATAAATGGATGGTAGTGTAACATGTTCTTGTGTATAGCACAATTGATTAGATGTTGAGAAAATGTGTTCTGTAAATGTACATATGCCTGTTTTTAGGGGAATGATGATGTCTACTTGTGCGTCAGTGACACACACAGCATCAACATCACTGCTGCTTATGTTGAGGGAAGGACACATCCAGTGACTGCTTCAGAGGTACTCATCTATCTGCCTCAACTCAATTTCAGCTTGGCACTGGCACATATAGAGCATACATGATTAAAGGAATGATTGACAGAGCAAAAATTTACGCAAGTAGTGAAGACAAATAAAAGTATGCACACTGTATTCCAAAATCATGTACTTGTGTCCAACACATAGTATTTATATTATACAGTGGCAGAGACATAGGTAAGTCTATTTCGATGCAGTTTAAAGTGAATATGTGACAATTTTATAGTAGGTGATATGGCAAACATGTTGTGATTGCTTGATAATGTTTTTGTGATGCACGAATATTTAGTATCTAAGAATATTTTTCATTTGCTAAGATTTGATTATTAAAGCAGCAACAAAACAGTTTAAGAAAAACTTCAGACTAAAACTTTGCACAACTGTTTGTCCAACTATATCTGACTGAAAATAACCCAATACACACAGATACACACTAGAATATATATTATTCATTTATGACTAGTTTAATTCAGTGCTTTTTGTGCATCCATAAAAAATGCACAAGTACTTGTATATAATATAAAGCAATATACAAGTTTATATTCTATAATAGTATTTATGCATTACTCTTTTATAAAAGGTCATGTTGACATAAACAGTAAACTGAAGGAATTCATTGTCGGTGACTGGGTGTCTGCTAAAGCTAGTGGCATCACATTACAGGTGTATGACGTCATGCGCCGTCAACTAGGAAGCAGCTTATACTTCCAGTCAGTAAAAAAACCTGCTAGTGTTCTATTTGAGATATTACCTTTCTAAAATTCATACACTAGACAGTAGAGTACATAGTGCATAGTGTAAATGTATAGTGCGTAATTTGGGACACAACTTTAATATTTTACTCTCCAAAGTGTTTTCGGAACAGAAGTAACATAATGAGTAAACGCACCCTGTGCCGCACTCAGACCAACTCATCGATAATGAAATTCGTTGACAATGATTTTCATAATCGATTATTATCGATTTTATCGATTAGTTGTTGCAGCTCTAGTCCTGTTACTTACAGTAAACAACAATGGCATTAGAAAAGCCTGACAATCTTGATAATACTCACAAAAGTGTATCATGACATTCATGTATAGTGAAATTAATAACATACTGTCATATCGCCCATCCCTAATCCTAAATGTTTGTATGTTTGTATCTATGCTCATACATTTCCTTACTTATCTAAAATAGATAAGTAGAAAATAGAATAGTAGCTCCAGTTTATATGTAGAGAAGAAAAACTGAGTCATTTGGAAAAAGAAGAAATATTTTCTATATTTCACCCCTGAAATATTCCTTTAAAAATGACAATGCTCAGCATTCTGTTACGTTTCAATCTTCGAATCAGCCTTTAAAACGATTGTCTTTAAGTAATATTCCTGATATGTTATCAGAAGGTCTTCTCTCTGGTCTTTGCCCTCTTGCTGCTCTAGAATGTTTTGAGAGAGACTGCATGGCGGCTGGCTGATGGGGTCATTCAGTGCAGCTTTTACAGAAACATACACATCCCCACCTCTAATCAAGATAGATTTAACCTGGATCAGATGTACTACCTCTTCATGGCTCATGGTCGGGCAGAGAATGGTAAACTTCAATTGTTATTTTCCTTACTTGACAACCGTACTCTCAAAACAGCGTGTTGTACACGGGTAATATTTCATTGTGTTTGTTTAATGATTCTCCTTTCATCTGTTCACTGTAGGGAGAATCCATAGACATGACCGACAGCCCCTTATTTCAGCAAAGCAAGTAGTTATTACTGGGCCACCAAAGGATCTGATTGGCTCTCGTGCTCCCTTACTCATCAAATTCCATGGTGAGAGTGAATAGAGTGTTTGGTACAAACCACCAGTACTACAAAATTATTCGATCTGATCATGTTTCTATGTTTATAGCTGCGTTCATGCTCATTGGCTGGATGATGACTGTCAGCACTGGAGTAATTATAGCCAGATACTTCAAACCTGACTGGCCTGAAACAACTGTTTGTGGACAGAGAGTCTGGTTTCAGGTAGGAAAATATGAAATGAAGACATGATCATTATTGTTATTCATAACAGGTATTGACAATAAGACATCTTGTGTCTACAGCTTCACAGAGGTCTCATGTTGCTCACAGTCCTTCTGACATTCATTGGCTTCATATTGCCTTTTGTATACAGGAGCGGCTGGAGCAAGGTAATACACACACACACACACACACACACACACACACACACACACACACACACACACACACAGTCGGTGTGACTAATACTCATTTGTGTGTCACGTTTTCTCTCAGCCCCCGCCACCAAATGTAGGACCATATGACTGCTTATTATGTCTGAATGTGTCACACTCTCACATGTCTATCCATACGGAATACATTTAGGGGGAATACATTGAAAAAGTTGGTACAGTAAGACTATTTATTATTATTATTATTATTATTATTATTATTATTATTACCACATAGTGGAATTTTCCTCAATGATTTTAGATACATTCAGATATATAATATTTTTAAAGTAATGAACATAGAACATTAAAAAAAAATGTAGTATTGATGGCTCACAGTTCCAGGGTTCGATCTTGAGCTTGAGTTACTGTTTGTGAGTTTTGCATGGTCTCCCCAGGAACCCAGGTTCCCTCTGGGTTCTCCAGTTTCTTCCCACCTTCCATAAACATTCTTGTAGGCAGGTTGGCCACTATAAATTGATTATAGGTGAGAGTATGTGTGTGCATGATGAACATCTGAAAATTGGGGTTTACATTTCATTACCTGCCATGGCGACAGTGCCACCAATAGAGGTCATTATTTCACCATTTTAATGATAAATGCGCAGGCTGTCTATCCTTTTCCAAATCACCTGGCAACACTACGCACGTGTGTGTCTAGTGTGTGATTCATTAAAAGCTGTGCCAGCTCCACTGTGTGGACACAGAGGCGTGGGAGTAAAAAGGTTAGCCATAATCATATCCTCCAAGGTAACACTTTGTATGTGTTTTCCTAAGCGTGCAGGCTCACACCCTTACTTTGGCTGTACTGTCATGACTCTGGCTGTTATCCAACCCATCATGGCTCTGTTTAGACCTGCTCCAGACTCCTCCAGGTAAAACAGGGTTATCTCTTACTAAATCCTGTCTTTTGGAAAGGCCAGTTAATGTGTTCTTTAGAGTAACCTTCATATGATTTTTGAATCCAAAGTCAGATACCAAATTCTGGGAATCTGAATATATGTGCATATATAATCGGTTGCCAGTTTATTATGTAGCTACAACCACTGGCTATTTCATCAAGTACACCTATAGTTTATTTTGTTCAGACAGGTGACCGGGAAAAAAACGGTGACATGGGTGACATTTTACTGTCACTGCAGATCAATACAAATTATTTTGACTGATCACCTGATGGGAGTGCTCTCTTCCACATCCATAGGGCAAGAGGGCTTACTGAATGAGTTGATGAGTATGAAATCATATGCTATGCCTTTATAGTCACCAGATCCCAACCTAACCGAACACCTGTGGGAAACTGATCAATGATTGTATAGCAAGGGAGATATACCCCAAACGGTCAACTCTGTGTACATTTTAGATATAAAGACATATTCAGAATGCACTGTTATTGTGTATTCTTCATTTACTGTTTGCTTTATATTTGTTTTTCTCTTTTCAGGAGATATATTTTTAACTGGGTTCATTTGGGCACAGGCACTATAGCCCAGGTGCTAGCTGGTAAGCATCATCTCTGCTGCTATATTGTAGATTTAAAACAGAAAAAAATGAATATCAGGTAAATTAAGTGATAAGTAGTAATTATGTAGCTGAAGACAAACTATTTACATAAATTACTTTGAATTTATCTCTCTCTCTCTCACTATTTAGTTCTTTAAATCCCAGTGGAAGCATAACCTGTTACATTCCATCAGGTCTAATAGACACAAATGGCACTTCTATATATTTACTGTCGTTTTTTTTGTTGTTTTTTTAACCAAATTGTGTGGGTTTTGATTGCAATATGACTGAATGAGTTTTAAGTAAAGAAAGGTAAGTATACCTTTGTATAAGTTGTGCTCATTTCCAAAAATACCCCCATTCAAATGAACTGTACCACTATATAAAATACATACAGGTAATAATCATTCATATTAACATGGGTTTTTCCTCTTGGTTTTAGTTGTGGCCATCTTCCTGGGCATCCATCAGCAGGCTCTGCTGCTCCCTGCCTCCTGGACCACAGGACTCCTGGCTGGCTGTGTGGTCTGGTTTGTGTTGGCAGACTTGGCACTAGAGATGCACAGGAGGGGTATTTATCCCATAGGTCAGTGTACTTTTAAAATCCAAAATGTTCTGTCTGTGCTTTAGCACTCTGCTTCCTCTTGAATGACCTTACTTGCCATACAGAGCAATAATTTGGGCCATGGAGGTGATTAAAGCTATTATGCTTATGGGAAGAAAATCAATTGAACTGTCAGATTGCATTAAATTATAAAAGGCTTTTTGGGTATGTTGTTAGAAATTGCTGTGTTGCTCTGAATACTAATGACTAATGCTAGAGCTGTTTTATGTTTTATGTTGGCAAATTATATGCAAATTATTGTACAGGATGTAACAAAATGTTAGTCTTATCAAAGTAAAGTGCGGGCTCTTTTTTTTTTTTTTTTTTTTTTTTAATCTTACACTTTTTAAATCTCACATAATGTTCTTATTTTTTATTTTAGGACATTTTTTCAGAAACTTTCAAGTCTACACAGAAAACCTCCAAACAGAAGACAAAGAGGGGATTCTGTTTGTACAGTCCGAGAATGAGAGCAAGGTTAGATGATGAACACACACTTTGTTTTTTAATGGATAAATGTAGTCATCTCCAGAATTATTAGCATCATTATTATTAGCACTTATTATTATTATTATTATTATTATTATTATTAGCAATTATTAGCATTATCAAAAAAATAATAAAGTTATGAAAAATTACTTTGTGGTTAATTAGAGAATATGAGCAGAATCTAACCTTTAATTGAAAGACATTTATTTTAACAAAATAGAAAATAAAAAGTGTGTATATACAGTACTGTGCAAAAGTTTTAGGCATCCTATATTTTTAGTACAAACTTTGTTATAGATTTTTTATTTTATGACTTCTACATTATCGAGTCAGTACAAAAAATATTTTAGATTCCCAAACACTGGTTTTTAGCACAAAATTAAATGTTACAGAAAAATGTTTGTATGTCAGTAAAGAAAGCAGCACATTATGTAAGAGACACTTTTCAGACAATAAACACGATGACAGCTGCTGGGATTTGCTGCAAAAGTAAGACGCAAGTGCGACAGTCAAAGTCTCCAGAAGAACTGTGACTGTTTCTACAAGATGATAAATAACACTTATAAAACTGCACTAATTGTAACGGAGACTACTAGTTTTATTTGAATTTTTTGTCACACCAGATATTGACTTTGTCTCATTTATAACAGTTTACTGCTCTTTACAGTATTTAAAAATATATACATATATTTTTTTTGAAGGCATCTACAGCATTTCTTTGCATGTGCCTAACTTTTGCACAGTACTGTGTTTACAGTTATTGACACATTTTGTTTGTCACCAAATGAAACATTTTCACCAGTCAGAATGATCTGCAATGATTGCAGATCCCAAATGAACTGTTTAAATGCATTGTAAACGGGACACTCCGTAGGCAACTTAAATTATATGTTTGTTACGTGTAATCAAAGCCAAACTTATGTCCATGCATAGAGCTGGGTCTTGCTAATAAATTATTGTTCTTATAAATTGTTGTTCATAAATTATTAAATTATTTGTATTTGTGTGAATTTTAAATGGACAGTGAAAAGAAAAATGTGTGACCGGAATAAAGTTGCACAGCATTTCATAATTGTCTGATTTTTCTAGATGAAAGAAAGGCTTTCTTCTGCATTGCCTTCTAGTTTGCCTAGTTTGCCGTCTTGGGTACACATAGTTTTGTCAAGAATTTTTCTTCACCACAATTAACCAGACATTTTTTTTTAGGGGTCTTCTTTCAAAACAGTTGTTTTGGCAGTCTACCTGTGTGGAAACCTTGTATTTCTGGCTCTTCTTCTGGCCACCATCAGTGAGGTATGATGTTGAAGGATAACAAGCCTTACTAATGGCTGCTTTTGTACTCGGCTACTGTTTGAGAAGCTAAAGATGCCTTATTGAAGGTTGTTCTTACTATGATGCACACTGGATAACTTGATCAACCCTTTTAAAGCAACATTCCAGCAGATAGTTTTAAGAAGTCCATTTTCCAGAAAAACTGGATGTTTATGTGCCAAAGAAATGACACAGGAGTTTGAACTGATATTGCCATGAGCCAAAGATACAGAATGTCACATTATTTGTTTAGTTTTTGTGCTTGAATCTTTGTATTCAAAATGTCAATGATTTTGCATGAATGATTTCTGATGGATCTGTATGCAGCACATTAAAGTAGAAGTGTGTAGATGAGTTTGCTGAATGAACACAGAGAGAAGTTCAGCACTTGCCCTTCTTATTATGATTTTATGAAATCTCACGTTTTAAATAGGTTTTTGTGGTATTTGACAACCATTACATTTGGACTAGACTACATTTTACTATGTACTATGTTTCTTATTGTACTTTAAGACAAATCATTTGTTTGTTTAAAGTAAATGGCAGAAAAAAAAACAGATTATAATTCTGATTTGACATATGAGTGCATCAAATCAAAGCATGTAATGTTCAATATTACTGTGATATATCAGAAATGAAAACTGTGTTACTTATAACTCGTGCATAATATATATCTTAAGTCACAGGTTCTCAATTTTGATATGTATTTGGGGTCAGAGAAGATTGTAATGAAGTTGTATGCATATAAAATGATCTATGGAATATTTAATAAAAACAATGGAAGCTATCAGATTATTATTAAATTTTCATTAGCCTTCATTCATTTTTTAGTTCCTATTAATTGTCTTGTCCAACATGGTATTTATTTAAAGTAGCCTTTTGCACAGGCAGTGTGCAGAGCAGCTATTTAAAAAAAAAAAAAAAAGAAGAAGCATATTATCATGTTGCATGGTCATGGTTTCTTGGTAGAAACACTACAAAATCCAATATTCATGCTATTTTTTGCAGGTTATGCCCAAAATCTAAACAGCACATGCATGGTACTTCAGTCTGTAGCCTACTGCAGCTTTGTGTTCTCTGGCATGGGTAAAAATTCAAACTTTCAGGGACAAAATTCAAACTGATTCAGAACATAGAATCGAAAATCCACTGGATGAACAAACTGTAATCATGTATAGAAGCCAGAAAAAGGTTGAGAGTACCTGCCTTAAGTTTATATGAAAGATAAAGTGGAAATTAAACATTTTTGCACTGTGACTGTCTTTTCAATTTTGTATACAAATCATATATAACATCATTCATTTTGTATATGCACAGATGGTGTAAATGTATGTACAAATTAAAAGGAACCCATTTGCCTAATGGCTTTGGCTGTGATGAATGTCTTGTTTACTGCTCCGCTAATTCCTTAAGCTCTTCTCTGACAGCTATCGGTTAGACATGTTATTTCATTAATGTGACTGAATTGGCAGGCTGACTTCACATTATAATTAAGGTTATTAGTCAGATCTTTTATTTCATTACCTTATAAAAATGGTATCCATGTAAGAGAAAAGTCATATTTTCTTTCTTGTTTATTTTTATTGTTTCAATGCTCATATATATTTATTGTTTCAATGCTCATTTAAATTTCAACAACTCAAGTGGTGTTGTTTTTTTTTCATCCTTTTCTCAGATAGAAAGCAATGCATATGTGTACTTGATGATGGCATACATGAATACAAGCAATACTTATAGCCATAATACTTATAGACCTAAACAGAGTCACATGAGCATACAAATATGTTTTTAGACAAATAGGAAAGCATTACATTAAGAGTCTCCATTTACACAGTAAAGCATTTAAATGTCAGTGTTTAATATCCAAGGGACTGTCCCTCATTTTCAATCTATATAATAACTATATTAAAAGATAAAGATCTTGTCGTAAAAAGGCAGTATCCATATGTGGAGTACCTGTATTGGACCAAACACTAACTTTCAGTTAAAAAGGTAGCAGAAGTCAGTGCCCTAATGAAATCTCGTAGGTTGGATTCGTTGCAGTGCAGAATGAAGGCGGAAATAGCCCGAGTAATCTCTGTAGTTTCACGTATTTTAGTGTAGTATAGGGATAAATCTACTTACTTGCCCACAAGAAAATACAGTATGAAAATACAGGACACATTTTCCTGAACTCTGTACTAAGACATTACAATAAAATATGATTCAAATCTTTCTGGACATTTATGACAAGACTGAACAATTAATAGATTCTGCTAACATTCAGGCATCTTAGACAGCCCTCAGATCTCCTGCCTATGAGAGAACATAAATGAAAAGCTGCAAATATCACACAAGCAACGGCATGTGCTTATGATGAAATCAGTGTCAGTCTGTAGCACTGCTTGAAGTTTCTTACAAAGAACAAGGATAATTACTGATTGATATCTAGCCTGTTCCTCTCTACTGGTTTGCAAACTCCCCTGCCTCCCACCGCAGGGCCATGGCACTTTTACGGCGACCGCCGGAATAGGCCTCAGGAAACTATGGAAGCAAATGATTAAAGTATATTTAGAGTAAGCTTGACAAGCTAAATTTCCAGTATGCTTATTTTATATAAGCAAAACAACAACCACTCAATGAACACTATAAGGTCCACCTAACCATCACACCACGTGCTTTCTGATCATCCCGTTCCAGATTTAGTCCCCCTTTATTGTTATAATAACCTCCACTCTTCTGGGAAGGCTTTCCGCTAGATTTTAGAGTGTGGCTGTGTGGATTTTCCCAGAACAAGGAGAGCATTAATGAGGTCAGGCACTGATGTTGGGTGAGGAGGTTTGGGGTGCAGTTGGTGTTCCAGTTCATCCCAAAGGTGTTTAGTGGAGATCAGGGCTATGTGTAGGTCACTCAAGTTCTTCCACATTGATCTTCATGGCCCTCATTTTGTGCACATAGGCATTGTGATGCTGGAACATTTTTGGGCTCCTTAGGTTGAGTGAAGGGAACTTGTAATGCTACAGCAAAGAAAGATATTCTATACAAGTGTGTTCTTCAAACTGTGCCAACAGTTTGATGAAGGCCCATATATGGGTGTGATGGTCAGGTATCCACAAACTTTTGACCATATAGTGTATAAACTATGCATGAATAAAATCCAGATGAAATAGGAACTCACTCTGTGATCACAGGATAAGGTTGACCGATCCATCTTACACGTCTTCATAGGGGATGAAGGGGATGATTTACATTTGATTGGGATATCATCTGAAAATCAGTAAACAATCAATGACTTTATAAGGTGCATTTTTCTACATGTAAAAAAGGCATAATGCATATTTGCCAACAAGGTCAAGAGTCTTTAAGGATTTCTCAATTAAATTAGAGTTCATATAAATCAAAGTCCTCAGTATGAATATACACAAACCTTGTTTGTCATATGGGCTGTCCAGGAGATTGGGAGAAGCCAGGAAATTATCTTTAGAGTAAATAGTTGCTCTTTCTCTTTTCAGTTCTTCCTCTCGTTGTTTTACCATCTTAATCTCTTCATCAACCAAAGAGAGGGTGCTCCGGGAGCGCAGCTTGAAAAATGGGTTGTTAAGAAAGGTTTTCTCTTCAGGTACCACAGAGACAGAGGTCAGGTTTAACTCTGATGCACTTCGAATAATTAGGTTTGATGTTTCCAGTATAATTACGCTGGGTTTTTCCTCTGACCTCCAATCAGCAGATTTGGATGTCACCAACTTTCCAGCATGACGTGGGCTTTGATGGCAAGATTCAGGTTCGAGGATAATGACGTTGTTGGCTGCCATTTCATGCTTCTGTGATCTTGTTGGGGAGGATGTTATGATGAACGATGGCATCTGGGTGCTGGGGGATAATCTGCAGTCGTCTTCCTGATGCTCAAGCATCTTTCTCTTCTCGTCAACGTCTTGACATAATTTCCCAGGGTTCAAGATGACTGGTTTTCCCTTTCCTGGCACAGAGTCACTTGAGTATGATTTGGACATTCCTCTTTCATGTCTTTGGATTTCCTCTTTCTCCATGGCAGAGCGAATTTCTTTTTCTACTGGGGTCTCGGGGTCATCAAAAGGTGACCTGAAACTAGAGTCATCTACTCCTGAATCTTCTGAGCAGGGGCTAAACTGGGTATGTTGGTAGTCTCTGCCAAGTGCCAAATTCTCTAATTCAGCATCCTTCTTCTGCCTGTCAATGTTGCGCACTGGTGTGTACATAAAGCTGTGATTGCCCTGGCAGGTCCCAGCCCTGATAACTGGCTGGTGTGTGAGGTTCTTTGTTTGCTCCTCCATCTGCAGCCACTGTTTGCGGGCAACTCTGAAATCCACATGCTCTGTACTGACATTTTCACTCTTCATCTCTTGAATCACACAGTAATCTTTTGGCATTTTCTTGTCTGAGTCTGACTTGACACAAGTAGATGAAAAGTCTTTATGGTTTGCAGAACCCTTCCCAAGCTCCTCTTCATCCTCAGATATTTTGGACAAGCCATGGAATAGCGTTGAGAGATTATAAGAGATCTCTTGTGTAGGCTGCACATAAGTTGGAGTACTTGCAGGTTGCTCCAGCACAGAATCCTCCACAGGCACATCCTGTTCAGGCTCTTGCTGTGCATCTGATTGGTTTTCACCAGTTTTCACTTCAGGCTTTTGAATGAAGAGCTCTTGTGCACTTAGCTGAAGGCTGTCAAGATAGGAGTCATCATCCTCCTTATTAATGGAGGAAGAAAATATCGTTCTCCATTTCTCATCAGTCTCACTGTCAGATGATGCTGCAGCAATTTCTACCAATAGACATTCCTCCAGGTCTTCAGGATTTTGACCAGACTCATTTGAGATGTCTGACATAACTTCCTCTCGGATTAATGATTCCAACATGGATTCATCTACCTCACAGCCTAAGCCATCTAAGATATCCTCATGGAATTCTGCTTTTAATGGATCTAGTATATCTACATCTTCAGCATCCTCTATTACAGGCACGATATTTTTCAACACTTCCTCTTTCAAGGAATCCTGCCTTTTTTGTATAGCCTCATTCTCATACATACTCTCAGCACTAGATGGTGTATCAGACACAGACGAGGTAATAGATTCATTGCGATTAAGCTCACCATTTGTGTCATCCAATACTAAAGCTTCTTTAGTGGCAGGCACATCTTCAAATTCATCACCATTTGTCACTGTGGGAGGCAAGTCTGCTAAAATGGCATCAGCTACTTTGGCACTCAGGGATTCAAATAGAACATCATCATTGCAAATCTGTTCATCTTCAGCAGTTGTGTCCTTGTTCTCAATTAATTTGATCTCCTGGACTTCCATCTCATAGTCTGGTATGTTTCCTGTGTTGGATTGCTCACTTGTCTCCATGGTGACTGTCTTGAAGAGGGTCTTAAGTTCTGTTTGTGTCTGATTCTCAATGGGGAAGAAACCTTCATTCACGTCTGTGCCACCAGATTCTGGATTCCCACTTGCAGCTCCCTATAAGGAAAAAGGAAAAGAAAAAAACATATATCAATCTTAAATACCAGTACCCATAAATGGATAAACACATGGTAAATCCCAGATCAGGAAGCCTTCAACTATAATAGCATGGCATTATAGTGATATTTGATCATTAGTCTTAGTGGTTACTCAGGTTTTAACAGGCAGAAAGGTAGACGATGAGTATTAAGCACACAGAATTATTTTAGCACAGTGTTTGGAAAGTGTTTTGTTGTGTTACAGACAACACATATTTGTGTTATATGACTGAACCTAGTTCTAAGGTACCTATGTATTTACTGACATGAACATGATTCATTAACACGAGCAATTGCATTTGATTTATGTCAGCAACATTTCATGGGACAAAATGTGTTAGATGCAAGCATGCTTTTTGCTTATTTATGCTCGTATGCTTATAGCATATCCCTCTATGGCGTGGTGTTGCCCTCAGTCAACAAACCACCTTTTTGGCAATTACACCACCTCTTTAATTTATTTTTCTTTTTTGTCAAAATGATAACATCAGATGACAAGTCTCTGAAGTGGGTTTGGCCTTCTGTCTGGGGATGGAGTAGTCCTTTCAGGAGCCATAGCCGCATGGGACACAGTGCCAGCATATGGTAAGATAAATATCACTTTTTAACATGTATAAATTTAAATAAGTTTATAGAAAAAATGTTTGCATGTGCATAAATATGTAAAAAGTATATTTGATTATTTAAAGATATATTTTGTTTTCATTTACAGTACCCTCCATTAATGGTGGCACCCTTTGTAAATATGAGCAAAGACGGCTGTGGAAAAAGTGTCTTTATTGTTTAACCTTTTGTTTAAAAAAAACAACACAAAAATACTCTGCTCTTGTGGATATCAAGCAATTGCAAATAAAACACAGGTTTATCAAAACAATATCTTTGTTAAATATAGGTGTGCAACAATTATTGGCACACCTATGAACTCTTATGAGAAAAATATATTGATATTTTACATTTTTAGTACACCTGTGTGACTAGGAACAGGAAATTGTTCAACCTTGACTTCCTATTTCAGAGGGGTATAAATATGAGGTAACACATGGGCCAAATCGTCTTAATCATTCATAACAATGGGTAAGACCAAAGAATGTAGCTGTGATGTGCGGCAAAAGGTTGTTGAGCTTCACAAAATGGGAAGTGGCTATAAGAAAATAGCACAAGTGTTGAAAATGCCCATTTCCACCATCAGGGCAATAATTAAGTTACAGTCAACTGGAAATGTTATGAATCATCCTGGAAGAGGATGGTTCGAGTGGCCAAAAAATCACCAAGGATCACAGCTGGAGAATTGCAGAAGTTAGTTGCGTTTTGGGGTCAGAAAGTCTCCAAAACTACAATCGAAGTCACTTAAATCACCACAAGCTGTTGGGAAGGGTTTCAAGAAAAAAACCTCTACACTCATCCAAAAACAAACTCGAGCTTCTTCAGTTTGCCAGACACTACTGGAACTTCAAATGGGATCGGGTTCTATGGTCAGATGAAACCAAAATAAAGCTTTTTGGCAATAAACACCAGAGGTGGTTATGACGCACACAGAGAGGTAGCCATATGGAAAAGTTCCTCATGTCCATGGTTAAATATGGTGGTGGCATTTTGTTAGGATACATGGCATCATGGACTCTATCAAATATCAACAGATATTAAATGAAAACCTGACTGCCTCTGCCAGAAGCATTAAAATGGGCCGTGTTTGGATCTTCCAGCAGGACAGTGATCCAAAATATACATCAAAATCAACACAGAAATGGTTTACTGACCACAAAATCAAGGTCCTGCCATGACCATCCCAGTCCCCTGACTTGAAACCCATCGAAAACCTGTGGGGTGAACTGAAGAGGAGAGTCCACCAGTGTGGACCTCGAAATTTGAAGGATCTGGAGAGATTCTGTATGGAGGAATGGTCTCAGATCTCTTGCCATGTATTCTCCAACCTCATCAGGCATTATAGGAGAAGACTCAGAGCTGTTATCTTGGTAATAGTTTGATATCCATGAAAGCAGAGTATTTTTGTGAATTCATTGGACAAAAGATCAAAAGGTTAAACAATAAAGACAATTTTTCACAGCTTTCTTTGCTCATATTTACCAAGGGTGTCAATATTATTGGAGGGCACTGTATATACTAAATCTGTGTTTTTCCATTTGTTGCCTCAGAGCAACATTGTGCAGTTATACTACATTTGTTAGGGCAATATCATGCTAAAGCATGGACATGTGTTAGGATGCATAATTATGACCATAATCAATGGTTTTGTTTACTATCTACTAATACTCACAGGAAATGGACACAGTAACATTTTATAGGAAGAAGGACCATGATTGGACTGTTAGACTCATTCTTTAAAACAGTGAGTACAGTGAACTTGACGAGAGTGACAGTGAGGAAGAGTGGACACCAGAATCAGGTTTGAGAGGCAGTTATGAGGTCAGGGGTCAATCATTAGAGTAATGTGTCATATGTGATGTTTGTGGGTGTGTGGGCGGATGAAGATTGGTATATAACATTCTAATTTGATGCTTCCTGCAGATGGCCTGTCTGTTGATAATGAGCCTGAAGATGTTGTTGACATACCAGAAGATGATGTTCCATGCTTACCCCAGTGGAGAACACGGTCCCACAATGCCAACTTCACTGTTTACCCAGAACGGTAAGGCAGGCTTCAAAGACCTAAGTTATCAGATGTGGGAGCAAGTGGCAATGTTGTCCTCCGCCTGGCCCAGCCTATACTGAAGCATGAGAACTATAAGCTTTTCTTCGACAATTGGGAGAATCACGAGAGTCCCACTTGTGCTCACACTGGCTCAGCAGGGAACTCACTGCACTGGTACTGTTCATGATAACAGACTACCGGGTGTCAACTTGATGTGTGATTCTGAGCTGAAGAGAACAGGTTGTGGATCGTTTGAAAAGAAGATGGCCATGGTTAGAGAAATGTAGAAAAAACACCTTGCATCTTTTGAAGTGGCGTGATAACCAGTCAATTACTCTTCCGAGTGATTACATTGGAGCACACCCAGTCATCGAGGTTGACAGGTGAGATGGCAAACAAAAGATGATCACCAAAGTCTCCTGCCCTGCTGTGGTGAAAGAATATAACAAGAATATGGGTGGGATGGATCTACTTGACTCACTGATTGCACTATACCAGAGCACATTCAGATCAAACACCGGCTGGGGTTCCACTTCCTGGATATGACCATTGTGACTACTTTGCTGTAGAATAGATTGTGACAGCACTGGTATGAGAAAGGAGGAACAAATGAGGCTGTATACTTTCAAAGCATACATCACTGAAGGCCTTTGCAAAAGTGGAAAGAGTCTGGAGCACGAGAAGTTGTCCCAGTTCCACAACTGCTGGTGAGTATGAGGAGGAGAAGAGAAAAGGACCTGCTGCACCTATTCCAGTCCGTGATGTGTTCCTGGATGCCACAGGCTACTGGATGATTATGGCTGATTATGTGCCAGAAATGTGGATTTGTAAATGGATGGATCTTTTTATAATGCATATATTGCTTGTTTTCTCCTTATTATACTTATTATATGTACTATAGAAAACCTTGGCATTTTAGTACCCTTGAAGCACATTGTTGCCCTGAGACAACAAACCAATATCAAAATATATGACTGATATATTATCAGCGATGCCTAATCTCCCAAAAAGTGGGGTGAAATATTTCTTCCCTAAAAATACAAATTCATGCCATAGAGGGATATTTATGGATACCTTACCTGGTTGGTGTCATAACCAAACGTCATGTCATGACAGAATGGTCATGTCTTGAAACCACAGATCATTTTTTTTTCCTGATTAAAACATAAATAACCCTTTCAAGCAAATACATTTAATTCAAACATTCACCTCTTTCCCTGTTAAAAGTGTGCGAGCAGTTGTTCACGTAAAATCATTTACTACAGCTGTAAACAACATGCCACTTTGTCTAAAGCCCTTCAAATAATGGATTTCAGACGATATAGAACAGGAAAGTAAAAAAAAAAAAAAATGTTTACTATTGCAGTGAATCATTTCACACATTGAGTGGCTGTGTGCAAGGAAAAGCAGAAGCCTGATGGAATTAAATGCTTCCATTATGTAAGACCGCAGAATGGGTTCTTCGCCCACATGTGATGCACCAGGGTCCTTACGTCCTATTAGCCTTGGCCTCCATTAAGCTGAAGAGAAGAAGTGAATGAAGCAGAGCAGAACCCCATGAGCAAATGTCGCTATCTTGTTCTAACACAGAGAGATTTATGCAGAGCTCAGCTAAGCTGGATTAGCCACTGCAGATCTTAATACATTTCCTGTATTTATTATTATTTTTTCCATATACACATTGAGAGGGCTTGAATCACAAACTAAAAACTGCATGTCAAGTGATTATTTAGCACAATTGCCTCTACTGATTGGGTGTTTGATAATGACAATGTAGTTTGAATACTGGCAGACAAAGTTAACAGTGAGCTCACCAATGCCCCTGCCAAGTTTGAATGTAATGTGCAGACTAACTCTAAAACTCTTTCACACAATAACAACTGGATACAAAGCACAGATTTACTACAGAATACACTTAAATTCCATTGGCTCTTGGGGAACATGTTTCACTACCATTTCAGTGTTGCACCATCACAAGCCAAAAAAAAAAAAAAAAAAAGTGGTTTACCCAATGGTTAAACATGGTCATGTTGTGCCTCAGACATGGTCTAATAATCTATAATCGTTGCTCTTATCTATAATCTTTGCTCCGAGATATTAACTTTCCACAACAGAGTATCTCTCAAGAATACTTCTCATAAGCTCAAGCATTAAGATATAATTAAAAAAAAAAAAGGCCTACAAAAAGCATAAAGCGCAATGAAAACAACAGACAGGGAAAAGTGTTGAGTACCATGGCAACAGCCCAGAAGGTATAACAGCTCAGCTGGTGAGTAAACGTCCACGCTCACAGCCTCCTAGTCTCAGCACTTGTGTCATAATAATCAGTATGCAATAAATAATTCAGTGACATTAGGATTGAAGAAAGACACAGAGAAACCGAAGTATCACCGAAGCCAAACACCTACCATGATTTCTAGTCAGAATTGCCAGCAAGCACTCGTATCTATCCTGTTGCTAAGTAAACCATTCTCCCTTCAGAATCTACATGCGCTCTGATTTTCATTTCAGGATAAATACATGAACCTTTGAGCTAGTGTTGAGCAAGTGGATAGCTCACGATAACATGGAATTATTGGCTGATCTGACATTATATGTATGCTTTCGTCTGTGATGCCTGTTGCTCAAGGCAATTCTTTCACTCCAAACTTTCCATAATGAGCCATGTGGTCAATAATTGATTGAGCAGCATGTTCGGATTTGAAAGCTCTTTTAATCTGGTCCTTGTGTGTACACTTCTGGCCAGTGGTGAGATAAAGGTTACATTTTACGGATTGTCTTTTCTGTCAGTCCATCTTGCAATATAGAAATTCATGGTTCAAACAATCGCACGGAACCTTCAGACTTTGCCTGCTTCACTGAGAGTTCTGAAGGTGTGTTAATTAGCTTTTTCATTTCAAGGACATTTTGCTCTCTGAAGCACAATAACTTGTGAATCATAAGCAGAGCTGAAATGAAAGAGACTCTGCAGTGCGTGGGCTGGCCATTCAGACCTCCAGCCAGCCACTTTTCTGAAAAGCTCACAGCCTTAAGAGACAGCTTGATTAGGTTCCATCTGTCATCGCACAGCAGGAGGACATGTTTCACAAGTTTCACAAGAGAACAGTCAAAAAAGAATAGGCATGGAAATGTGCTCAAACTTGAACCCTATAAGGTTTTTCTATTATTATATGTAACAATATGCAGCATTTTATGTTACTGATCAATGAAAATAATAAAATGTTTTTCAGTATAGCTGTGATTTATGATTTCAGCTTCATCTGTTAAGATGGCCGACATCTAGTGCTGTGAGTGTAAAATATTTCTCATTCCTGTGGAGGCTCGAAAACCGAGACCCCTGCACTTTGCCTTTTTTTTTTAAAAAGAGAGAGCATAGAGCAGCAGAAACTCCTCATCAGCAATCAGTTCCACTGACTTCCCATCCACTTTGACTTCTCTGATTTCTCTCCCGCACATACGCTGCACAGATATGCTGATGGCTGGGATTTGCACGTTAGCTTCTACCACAGCATTTCAAATACACACTTTGGCATTTTCACATATCTATATTTAAGACCTCCACCATTCACCTTTACAAAGTTTTCAATAAAATAGTTTTTTTTTTCCCAACACAATATGCACCTGTGCAACTGCCACTCTAATGGTAATTATGCTGATGGGCGCAGAAAAATCTGTGCTGGTATCCAAATACAGCTATACAAAATTGAGCTTTTCCAAAACTATGAAGCAGATGTATGAAATTACCAAAGGAAAAATAGTTACTTCTTTTGTGTGTTGAGAATGTAACATTTAAAATAAACAATATGAATTGTTTAAATGCTCCAATGTTTAAAAATATGTTTAAAATTACAACAAATCTGCTTATCATGCCTGATAACAGTGCAGCAAAAAAAAAAGGGGGGGGGGGGGCTTTGGCGAGAGTCACATTCACAGAAATATAAGCAACGTTTCAGAGACACGCATGCAATGCATATGTAATTATGCAATTAGATAAACTTGCCCCTATTAACAATACTGTCAGCTTAAAGTCAGTATCTCTTTATTACTTGGTGGTTTGATAGCCCATAATAACCCTGTAGTCTCTCCCCACAGGGTTGCCTAGAAATAGCACTGCAAAGCTCAAAAGCTCATCACCTTACCTACAACACACAGGTCACTTGATTAGCTAGCTCTTGTAGTAATGTGAAGCAAATGAGTGTGAAGTTGGCTGTGAGTGTGGCCATAGCTGTCCTACCTTGCTCTGTGGCAGCAGCAGAGTGGAGAGTGCTGAGCTGATGCGCTTCCCTGTAGCCACAGAGACGCGGCTCACACTGAATGTGTGAGAACAGCCAATAGCTGAGCAGTTTGTCTATGCTGCTTCGTTACATGCTCACACACTCACCCAAATACACGCACACTAACACTCTCACAGGAGGTCTCAGAAACTGTCAGCAAGACTGCAGATATTTAACTCCAACTGTCATTCACAAGCAATAATCTGATCTGTGAGATTCAGATTTCTTCCTGTTTGTAACACACACACTCAGCAACACAGAGGCTGTTAGTTAGAAACAGGAAATGTCTTGATTAAACCATCTTAGCATTTCTTACTCGATATAGTTGAAATCTGGAGTTTTTGCATTTTATTCACAAAGGACCGACGTTGCTACAGTTTTCCATTCCAGTCAAATAGAAGCCATAGGAGTCTTATTCTTATTCTTATACTTGACCCTTGTTTAGTCGAGTGCTTATGGTCTTGGAATGGAAACCCGTAGCCACAGACACGCAGGCACAACTGACTCTTAGTAGATAGGATTGAGAACTGATTGTTAATTATGCACTTAACCTTTTCCTAATTCAGTTATTAGTATTCCAGGCGCTCCGAACATATAAGGATTATAACGATAAAAACCTATGATGCTCTGTTAGAATCAATCCAAAGTAGTGCTAATCAGCCATATACATTACGAATGACTGCTAAAATAATAACATTCCTTTGGCGAAATGAGCCAGGCAGTGCATTTTCACACGTAGTAGCTTTCAGACTGGGATGCACAAATAGTCTGCCTAAAATAATATTAGCCAAACAAAAGTCAAACTGATGAAATCAAAATGATGAAATACGTTTCCGCTTCATACATCATCACACACAGTCTAAAAATATTTTAGGCTATTCAAAGCATTCTCGTTCACTTCTCAAGACTTTCTTTATTTGCTGTAAAATGTGCTATAATTACTGTAAAAAAATACAATTAAAAATTAAAAGGTTCATCAAGGAGTTACAGACAATACAACAACAAAACCAGAAACATGACAACAAAACCAAAAAACAGGGCAGCAAATGAATGTTTCCAAATTTACTGTAGGGTTTTGTTGGTGCGTTTCAGGTTCGTTAATGTGTTTTGCACATTCTGTATAAGACCAGTCTGGGCATTGGAGAATGATCTTGAAATAAATAAATAAATAAATAAATAAATAAATAAATAAATAGATTCATATTTACTCTATGGAAGATTCTTTCCTATTTAGACTATCCAGAGTATCTATAATGACATAATTTGGCATCCGTCACTAACAAATCCCTGTAGAAACAGCACTTTATGTAGGGTCTAATATTCAGCCTTAATCCCAGAGCTCATAAATAGCAAACATTGTCCTGATAGTGTTGATATACTGTGGATAAAACAGCTTAATTCTACCATAAATATGTTCATTACAATACCATTTTTATTTCAATCAAACACAAACGTAGTACTTTTACAAAGACAACTGATAACTGTAATTCTTCAGCAATATTATAGTTGCTTATGTTCGTACGAGTGCAAAAAAAAAAAATTTTTTTTTTTTCACTTGCATAAGGCACTTAACAAAAATGCTGCAGAGCATTTCAAATACTCCTAAAATTATATTGTTCATATACGCTCTATATAATGACGACAAAGAAATTATTTTAACATCATAAAAAACATTTTCCCATCTACTCTCATATTTCTGAATAATTTTAATATTAGTTTTCTTTTCATATACATTTCACTAATTCTCAGTTCTATTGTAGAGGCCACTTAATTCTTATGTCCGTCATTTCTTATTATGTCTTCATCCTATATAGAAGGCTGGGATCATTCTGTGCCGGAACTGCGCATTTTCCTAGCTGAGATTGTTTCATTGTCAAGACTGTGGGAAAAAAAGGGAGAGCAATGAGTACATCCTATAGTATTTTATACTATAAGTCTTTCTACTGTTAGAAAAGAGACAGGGTAAAAACTACAGTATATATCAATATAGAATCTGGTACATTTCTGTAATCTTCTTGATTATATAATGCGTAGTTTTGTAGTTTATGTAACTGACTCTCAAGCAGCTGTTATGAAATGTCTCTTGAACAGCCACTGTGCCTTGAAAGTGACCAAGCAAAAGCTTTTCAAGTAAGAATGATGGACAGCAAAGGACATGGAAATACTGTGAAATACTGTGCATTATCTCTTTTACACTGGACACAGACAGACGTTCAATCCCACTTTGGCCCTGTGGATGTCCTTGAGAGGGAAAATTAACAAAAGTTGCATTGCATGACTCAAGAAAATAGTTGAGTGCTTGGACTGAGAAATACTAACGGACAGACAAATGTTAAAAACCATTATGACAAAAAATTGGCCGTGAAATGGAATTGAATCAGTAAATTTCCATGTCCTTCCATTTTAAAAAATTGTTAGTTATAGCAGGGTAAATAATGTGTGAAGCATTTTTCAAAATTGGGATTTATTAGGAAAAACAACTAAGACATTCATTGTTATATTACTGTAAAACAACAACAACAACAACAAAACAAAACAGGAAAATAAATAAATCCATAACTATTTCATAGAATTTGCAAACACACAGAGGTCTTGTTATACACAGAAAGTGTTCTTCATTTGTGGATAAAATATTTGCTTTATTTTTGCATTTTTACACATTCACAGGACAATTACATACTAATTGTGTCCACTGAGAGGAGCTAAAATCTTCTCTTTCAGGAGCCATTACATATTTGAACATAACAGTTAGAATAGCACACCTACTGAAACATGCAATGCTCTGTGTAAACCATGTTCATAATTCACACATATATTAACAAAATAGATTTCTCAGCTTACCAAAGGGTTAAAAACAGTCAGTCTGCCTAAAGATGTCGAAAACCTTGCTAAGTAATATTTCCTCACATAATGAATGGCATTCTTTGATCAAGCTCTTGGATATTTATATGTTGGAGCAAAATGGATATAAACCTAATTAATCAGGTACCAACTTTCAAAATGTCCATGATGCTCCTTTTGCGTGTATCTGGTTGAGGTACATGAAAAAGAGAAATGTTTCAGTTCTGGAAACTGTAATTTTCAGAACTATATATAGAAGAAAATGTCGAAATTTCACAGTGCAAAAGATTCTCCAAGGCCACTACAAAACTATGGCATGCATTGTTAGTTCAGCAGGCATGTACAAATATATAATACTGCTCCTAATTGCACACATACAATTACAGAAGGGTTAGATGTGATGCATCAACATGCCATTAGATGCCACATTGCCGTTTGATTATACCTGAAGTATCTGTGTTTTGTGTCCTGTATTTCATTAGGTGTCCTCCAGAGTTGTGACTTTTGAAGAAACCATGCCTGACTTCTGAACGATGAAGCTTATCATTCTTGGGCTGGAAGACCTTGCTGTAGTGGCCTTGTGGATGGTATGAGAGAGGTGTTTCCTCATCATCCTCTTCTTCATCATTGCTTATTACCACCAGTTCAGCTTGGATTGCATCATTTGCCTCATCCGACTCTGCATTCTGATAACCCATAAATATCATAGTGACAGGCTGACCGCAGTCCATCTCAGATGGGAAAGAGTTCTCTACATGGAAGCAAGCATCTTCTCTTGGAGAAAAAGTGGAGTACCTCTCAAATCCCAATGGTGAATCAGACACTGGAAGGAGTCTTTTCTGTTCCTTAAGCTCTTGCATGAGCTCTGCTTTATTTGTGTGCACACCATCAAAGCTTTTGGTAATATATGCTTTTTGTCTATTTAAAGTATTCTTGTTCATGTAAAAATTGATATGATCTGGACTATGAGAAAGCAAGTCTTTGGCATCTTCTTGATGTTGAAAGGTTTGATTGTCAGGCTGTAATGGTATGGGAGTCTTGCTCTGAATGTGGAACCCATTGGGACCTGGATTAACCATCCCTCGCTCCAGTTTTTGAGGAATAGAAGACCTGCTGTAAGGGATGGAGAAAACAGGCTCATGATACTCCAAATCAGTTGGGACCTTCTTTGCTGTGGCTTTTCTTAGAAGCTCCTCCACTTCCAGAGGGCTCAACTCATCAAGTGCATCCTCAGACTCCCTTCCAGCTGACTGTACAGCGTAGACTGACTTCCTGCCATCATCGTAAACTTTGATACCTTTCTGCTGGAATTTCTGTGGGGTGACTGTGGCAGAGGAGAGAACCTGACTCTTGCCTGTGCGCAGGTCTTTTTCCACATTGATCTCCATAGCATACATGGCTGGAGGAAAAAGGCTAAGTTAGGTTTTACTAGGCAAATAGCTAGGCAAATACTAGTTAATAACTTTTTCAAACTAGTAACCTGCAGGTTTTTTGTGCCTTGTGAACTATGCTATATAAACACATTTGCCTTTCCTTTCCTAAAAACCTTCCAGCTGTGGATCCAATTAATGTTTGGGATCTTTAAGTCTATTGTTTAGTTTGCTTAATTCTATTTAGTCAGGGACTTTTGTTAAATAGCTTTTCTTTTAGGTAATGGTGCAGATTCGGGATGGGGGTCATGGGTATTGAGGGTTTTAGAAAACTAGGATATTTTGATGTTGTCACCTTGTCTGTCACATGATCACTCATGTTTGTTGACAGTGGAGTGGTGTAATGCTCACACCATAGAGTGCCCTCATGTTTTTAATTATGTCATAGCTAGACCTGCTAGAGTACTTGCTCGAACTCTAATCACACTCTACATCTTTTAAGGCTGTACCTAATATCTGTTCTTTCTATCTGCCAGGCTGCATGTGTTCTACTGCCTCCTGATGTGATGCCGGTGCCTGATTTTGAACATTTTCCTGCTGTGGCCCCTCTCTCCCACCTAACGTGCATGATTCATTCTGATGCTCTTCTTATGCTCTGTTCATCCTGTTTCTGGAGGTTTCAGCACTTGTGATTCACCTCCGGCCTCCAGAAAGTGCATGAATATCCGAAATATGTGCACTTTCCCCAAAAAAACACTTGATACCCAGTACTCACCTTTCTGATTCAATGGGTTTCACCTGGATACTGCAGTCTTGCAACTTCTAATTAAAATAAAGACTATCCTGTGCTCATCTCAGAACTCCTATTAACACTATGATCACACCCAATATCCCATATCCTTTCAACACATTTAAAACTGTTTAACTTTTTGTTATATAACTATATGGAAATGAACCAAATCATATTATATGACACATTCCTTTATAAGTCCAGTTTCTCTCAAGGTTTCTACCACATGCTGTCTTAGGGAGGTTTTCCTTGCCACCACTGTCTCTCATTAGAGATCTAACTGTCACATGAAAAGATTCATATTAAAAGACAGTCATAGTGGCATTGTGATGGCAGGTTTCAGCCAACCCACACCTTTCATTTAGCCAACACATATCAAAGAAATAGAAACAAATACAGCACTGGTGAAGCATTTTGCATTCTGGAACACTGAGAATATTTTGATGAAATATACTGAATATATACTGAAATATTTTATTCATTAACTAAAACTGTTCTAACAAAAACGTACTGGAATGTTTCTACAACTAATGTACACACTACTTTAGTCTACACAGTGACTATAACTGAATACAAGTGCCAATAACTGAACGACTGATATGATTTTGTATTCTTAACAAAAGTCTAATCAAATTAAAACTATATTTAAATTTAAATTACTCAGTGAATGTAGAAATGTTTGTCCTTTTTTTATATTGGAAATGCTAGAACTAACTGACAAAGGTCTGGACCTGGATCACGCTAATTAGATACTTTTAGCACAGTGTGTATATTTGTCTTCCAATTGCTGCTAGCATCCTCTGTAAGTCATTTATCTATATGCTTAACGGCTTTACCCTCCATGTGTGCTGGCTTTTAATGAAGTGGTAATTTAGCACTAAATGTCCCATTAGAATTTAAGAGCAGAGAATTAACAAGTCTGTAAATACAAAGATTGAGGTCTTTGGTGAGTTGGTTTCCTTATTTAATTGCCCATTATTAATAGAATTAACTGTAATAAATAATACTAGTTGTCTACAACTTGATTTGTTGTGCATTTAGTTCTTTTTCATTGTTTTCTATATGCTATTTTGTGTTCTGATATAGACTCAATGGCCATCATTTTTATTCCAATAAGGCAGAGAAGTTAAAGCATACCCCTTTTCTCTGATTTACTACCAGAATCCTTTACTGGAGTGTCGATTCTTCTCATAAGAGTTGGGGTATATGACTTAGGAATATCAGGTATTGCAGAGTGGATATATTGAATCATCTCTGTAAAAACAATAAATAACATATTACTATAAGAAATCTGATGTTTTTGTATTAATCAGATGTTACTGTAAAGTAGCAATATGTTCTAAGTTCTAACAACCAGAACTAATAAGGATTTTTACCTCTTTGCACATCGCCATTTACTTCCTGTGTAGAAATATAGTTGGTGGATATAAAAACACAACATGATGTGAAGATGTCAAACAAAACAACATGATTAATCCACCCTTCGACATACTGTCTTCAGTCCATCCTGACAGCCAAGAGATTGTGAATAATAGTTTCGTAACAGTCGGTACAAAACTAAAACTCTCCTTACACTATTGACCCATCAGATGTTGGCAAAAAGTAACCCAGAATGCTGCAGTAAGTCTTCAGAGCCATCAAACATGGAAAAACAACTAAACCAAGCAATACCTTTATAATGTCCTCAGCTGTCCTCTCCACCTCCTTCAACCGCTTTAAAATGAGCTCTTCATTTGCGGAGATATTCATCTCCTCTGTTTCAAGATCTTCAATCTCATTCTCTATTCTGCAGAACAGATGAAAAAAGATTAGAATAAGGTGACAGTTCAGTACAGAAATTATATCCTGCAGTAACATCTAAATGCAATTTATATTCATAGTCTTCAAAATTTTACGTTGAGGAACATTATTCTAAAATTGTTCCACAAATTGTAAACGCAGTTTTTTGGAGATTGGTGAACCACTGCCCAGCTTTACTTCTGAGAGACTCTCCCTCTCTAAGATACTCTTTTTTATACCCAATCATGTTACCGACCTATTACCAGTTAACCTCCAGCTGTTTCTTTTTAGTAGCACTTATTTTTCCAGCCTTTTGTTGCCCCGTCCCAACTTTTTTGAGACCTGTTGCTGCCATCAAATTCAAAATTATCTTATTTTTTCTTATTTTTTCCTCAGTTTAAACATTTGATATGTTTTCTATGTTCTACTGTGAATTACATATGGATCTATGAGATTCGCAAATCATTGCATTCTGTATTGATTAAAATTTTTTACACAGCATCCCAACTTTTTGAGAATTGGGAATGTAATAATAATGATCACAAAGCTAAACTTACATTATAAATACTTTTCATTATATATAATTTTATGACATAAATGAACAATTTTTCCTCAAGCATACCATACACATTGTTATTATTACTAATCTTTCTTTGTGTTAGTGTTAGTTTTTATCTGTTATCTATTCACTCATCACATCAGCATTACTTCCTCTGAGAAAACTAATTACTGCATTGGAAAGATTTTTATATTACAACCCAAACTGCGAAAAAGTTGGGACAGTATGGAAAATGCAAAAACAAACAAACAAACAAACAAACAAAAAGAGTCATTTGAAAATTCAATTCACCCTGTTCTATATTGAAAACACATTATTAACACAATATTTGATGTTTTACTTTGTGAATTTAATTTCTTTTTGAAAATATATACTCATTTCAAATCTGACGACTGCAACACATTCCAAAAAAGTTGGGGTAGTCGACTGTTCACCACTGTGTAACGGTGGTCCTCTTCTCTTTTAATAACACTTATTAAGCGTTTGGGTGCTGAGTGAAGACACCAGTTGGTTAAGTTAACAAGCGGAATTTTCCCCTGTTCATCCATTATGCATTTCTTCAGCTACGCAACTGTACAGGGCCTTCGTTACCTTATTTTGCACTTCATAATGTGCCACACATTCTCAATCAGAGACAGGTCAGGACTGCAGGCAGGCCATGCTAGCACCCGCACTCTGTTTACGCAACCATGCGCTTGTAATCTGGGTAGAATGTGGTTTGGCGTTGTCCTGCTCTGGATGGCAGCATATGTTGTTCCAAAATGTGTACATATCTTTCTGCATTAATGATGCCCTCACAGATGTGCAAGTTACCCATGCCATGGGCACTGACACACCCCCATACCATGACAGACGCTGGCTTTTGGACATGACGCTGATAGCAGCTTAGATGGTCCATTTCCTCTTTGGCCCGGAGAGCACCACGGCTGTTTTGTCCAAAAACTATTTGAAATGTTGACTCGTTGGACCACAAAACATGATTCTGCTGTGCTACTGTCCATCTCAGATGAGAGCGAACCCAGAGAAGTCGGCGTCGCTTCTGGACAGTGTTGATGTCTGGCTTCTGCTTTGCATAATAAAGCCTTAACTTGCATCTGTGGATGCAGCGGCGAATGGTGTTTTTGACAAAGATTTACCAAAGTATTCCCGAGCTCATGTCAGGATATCTTTTACAGTTTCCAGCCTTGCCGTTTACGCACCGAGATTTGACCGGATTCCTTGAATCTTTTAATTATATTGTGCACTGTAGAAGGTGAAATCCTACTGATTTGTCTTTGAGGAATGTTGTTCTCAAAGTGTTGGATTATTCGCTGACGCATCTGTTGGCAGATCGGCGAGCCTTGAACCATCCGTACTCATGGAGGACTAGGCCTTTTTTGGAAACTCCTTATATACTATGATTAGATGATTGCCTCACCTATTTCAATCCACCTTCTTATTTCAACTTGTCACATCGCTATTAGTCCTAAATTGCCCCTGTCCCAACTTTTTTGGAATGTGTTGCATGCATCAATTTCAAAATAAATGTTTATCGTCAAAAACTATGCAGTTGATTAGGTAAAACATCAAATGCCTTTTCTTTATAAGTTTTTTGTTTAAATATGACACGGATATCCCCTCTTGCTGAGCGCGGGAGCGAGCAGCGCACTCAGCGGCCCATAGCAGCAGGTTCCGGGTTGTTGACTTTGGCTTTGTTTACCTTCGACACGTGTGTTCTGTTTTTGTTTCTGTCCTGTCTCCGCACCTCTGCATGTCTCCACATGTTAATGGTTCTTATCTAATGTCTCAGCTGTTCTTTGTTATTTATTGATTTATTTTTAAAAATTAATTTATTTTATTGGTTTATTTATTTAATTAATATTTTATATTATTGTGTGTCTGATGTTCTCAAGTGATCCTTTGAGGATTTGTCATTCGATAATAAACCATGAACCTGTTAGTTTTGTCATGCAACGCTACCATTCTTCTCAACTCCAGAGAACGGTTTGGAATAGCGTCATCATTTCACAGAGTGAGGATGGAAAGGAAGCAGAGAGGATGGAGAGGAAGCAGAGAGGAAGCGGAGAGGAAGCAGAGAGGATTGAGAGGAAGCGGAGATGGAAGTGGAGAGGATGGAGATTAAATGGAGAGGATTGAGAGGAAGCGGAGAGGATGGAGAGGAAGTGGAGAGGATTGAGAGGAAGTGGAGAGGGAAGCGGAGAGGATGGAGAGGAAATGTTGAGGACGGAGAGGAAGCAGAGAGGATGGAGAGGAAGTGGAGAGGATGGAGAGGAAGTGGAGAGGATGGAGAGGAAGCGGAGAGGCAGCGGAGAGGATGGAGAGGAAGCGGAGAGGATGGAGAGGAAGTGGAGAGGATGGTGAGGAAGTGGAGAGGATGGAGAGGAAGTGGAGAGGATGGTGAGGAAGTGGAGAGGCAGTGGAGAGGATGGAGAGGAAGCAGAGCGGATGGAGAGGAAGTGGAGAGCAAGCGGAGAGGATGGAGAGGAAATGGAGAGGATGGTGAGGAAGTGGAGAGGCAGTGGAGAGGATGGAGAGGAAGCAGAGAGGATGGAGAGGAAGTGGAGAGCAAGCGGAGAGGATGGAGAGGAAATGGAGAGGATGGAGAGGAAGCAGAGAGGATGGAGAGGAAGCGGAGAGGAAGCGAAGAGGAAGAGAAGAGAAAACGGAGAGGAAGCGGAGAGGAAGCAGAGAGAAAGTGGAGAGGATGGAGAGGAAGCGGAGAGGATGCAGAGGATGCGGAGAAGTGGCAGAGGAAGCAGCTAGGTGGAGCAGAGAGGGAAAGGGCACACAAAAGGAAAACCCTCTAAAAAGAAACAGCAAAATGTAGCAAAATAACTGACCGGTTCATGTCAATCTCACCTGTAAATACTGTAGCTTTGTGTTCGCTAACTTAGCTAATCAAGTATTAACCACAGTTTCACTACCAGCAAGCATTAGCACTATTAAGCCACTCAAAATATGCTAAAGGACAGCACTATCTACTGTATAGTTATAAAACTAAGTAATTAACAGACAAATATCCAACAAACAGTACATTTAGGGAGCCCTCCATGTTATTTTAAATGTTGAAATTACAAATACATCTAGGGCAAACGGCAGCAACAATAACACTCGATCTCCGTTAGTCCTGGCATGTACAACTGACCAGCACTCACAAATTCTTTGTGAATAGAAAGCTTTTATAATAATTTTCCTAGGATGATTTGCCATTTAAAAAAAACTAATCCTCCGGGTTGTTGGTCACAGATAATTAAACAATGTAGTCGAAATAGAGAACTTGTTTTGCCATGCTGTGATTGGGGGCATGACTTTGAACTTCAGTGTCAGAAACATTTATTTAAAAAAAAGATGAGTTACCTCCAGAGATTTCCTCCAGATTGCTTTTTTATTATTTTTAGTTTTATTTATTTTTTTACTTTTAAGGATCAGAGCCCAGACAGTTCACTAAGCTAGATTCTCAAGACTAAAGTATTTTCTATTTATACTCATTTTGTTTGGGAAGCAACAAGAAATCAAGCCATGTGACAAAAGAAGTTGTGATGACATGAACTGTGACCTGGTTATAGACTGCATCAGCCTATCTATTACTAAGATAACCGATAGGTGGAGATTAAATTGTTAATGTGTTTTTATTGACTGTAAAATTGCTTGTTTTTTTTTTGTTTTGTTTTTTTGAGTGACTCATTCTAAGATCTCAGAAGTTGAATACAGTTTCCTTGATTTGTTATTTAGTACTTATTTCTCAGTCATCCATCAGGTAGTGTGGAACTGATGTCAGTAGACAGAATATGTAATTCTACACAGGGAAACTATATTGTTTAACACTTGAAATTCATAATTACTAGGAGTAATCCTGCCTAAATAATCCTCTCAATCACTTTCTTCTCAAGAATAAAGAGATTAGTACTTAGAATAATGAAGACTACGGCACGGTGCAGATCTTTTTCCTGCAAAGCTCTCAGCTATTGAAAAGTCTTGCAATTTGTATTTTGTTATATAACGTTTCTCTTGGGTAAAGCTACAGGGTTCAAGGGTATGGAGAGTTCTAGTAAACTGCTGTTTTAATGCTGTTGCACCCCTCTCAGGTTCATTGATGGTCAAGTGAAAAGACTTTGAAATCCCAGGGTGCCTTCCTGCCTGTGCTACCTTCTCACATTCCCTTTTAGTTAACTAACATAACTAGACCTGCTGGACTCCCTTTTAAACCACTGTAGGATTAGAGTATACCTTATAATCTGTTCTCCCTCTCTCTCTCTATGAGCTGTATGTGTACTCCTGCTGCCTGACATGATGTAGATGCTTGATCCTGACACACTTCTACTGTTGTGGCTCCTCTCACCCTTCAGACCTGCCCAATTCATCCTCATACTACTTCTACTTGGAGCCTCTGTACTGGTGAATCACCTTCTACTACTGTGGATGGTTCCACGTGGACACTAAAGATATCTCAAAAACAGTTTATACTCAAGATTCACCCTTGATTATTGCATAATCTTACTTGTATACTGTAGATTGTACCTAAGCTGCTGTCGCTGTGCTAATCCCTGGACTCCAAAATGCTCATACTGAGCATCTGCCTTTACTTTTCCTTTACTTTAGCACTATATACATCAAACTGAATTTAATTGTGTTAATGCTGATGACCACACATGAACTCAAACAAAATAACAGAAATAGACACCCAAAAACTGAAGCAGTCCTATTGTTTGGAGTACCTGTAGATTTGTTGTTGCAAGAGCAGGGCCTGCTGCTGCTCTTCTTGAGCCTGTGCCCTCATGGCTTCTTCCTCCTGCTCATTCTGACTGCTGAGGCCATCCATGAGCCACTGTTCCCGCAGGGCTTTTTTCTATTTGGACAACATAGATTTCTCTGTTATAGTCCTTACTTAGGTCAAGACCTAAAACTACAGAACCTCAAATAAGTCATACAACTATGTGAAACTGTAGGACACTATATACCTTTAGATACTGAAGTTTTAATTTCTCTTCCTCAATCGTTCTCCTTTTCTTTGCAATGTCCTCTTGTATTCTTCTTTTCTCCTGTTTCAACACATAGATCAACAAAAACATATTAGTCTTTACAATCCTGAAAACAATCAGTCTATTCAGTTCTATAAAACTGAGGAGAACTCATTCCATGGTCACTTGCTATAGCTGCTTCTTTATGATACTGGTATGTGCAAAATTTGGAGAACATTTTCTAATCCTGTTGAAACATTTTCTGTAAGAGAACCTTTAAGCCATGCATAAGGTGTAAAATTAGACGATTTTGCAGGAACAATAATGTATAAAACATAACCAGAACATGGGCCTGAACACAATTTCCAGAAAATGAAAAAAATATATAATAATAATAAATCATGGAGGAAACACTAATTGATTTTCCTCTACCACAAAAATTTGTAACAATCAGATTTATATCGTACTGTTCTTCAAGAGCAAATGGATAAAAAGGCTAAGAATTAAACTAACTAAGATCTAAATCAATACCAAGTATCACTACTGAGGCCAATGCTGGTCTAAAATACTGGATCTGTATCAATTTGACACATTTTAATGAAATTTAGGATCCGCTGATGTATTTTATGCCATGAATGACTGATGTAACACCGATCTTGCACATAAACAGAGGACACAAATTGTCTTAAAGCACATCGCCATCAAGTGTGACATTGCACATAATTTGGCCACAGAACCTTGAAGGCTTGCCTTTTTGTCAGTTTTGGATCATGGAATAATTAAGTTGATAAACCCTAATTAAACTGTGCATCCTAAATTGAACAATATTACCAATTCAATTCAGTTTTATTAGACTCAAAAGGGAACCCATCCTCATCTGGGTGACACCGGAGAGTGCGATTGTAAATAATTCCCTTCTATAAATGTGCTAATACTACATGGTCAAATAGTGCAGTTGTGTAACCAGGAAAATTCATTACAGTTTTTACATGAAGTCTGTTTTGTTGAACTTCTGCACCGTTCACTGATGGAGACTGATGGAGTGCAAAACTGTTTGTGGTAATTGCAATGCCGAGGCTATAATAGCAATTGTAGTCCTAGCCATCGTAGCATACTGTAACTGTTCATATGAATTGAGGTCCAAAACCATCTTCATGGTTTTTAAGTGGCACCATCCTCAGCAATCTCAATGATCTTTAGGCTGCACCATGTGGGGCCATCCTCAGCAGCAGCATGTGACTTCCTATTGATGAGAACTCCAACCAGAAGTAGGGCATCAGGATGGAAATAAGACTCTGATTTTGTAACATTCCAATGCATTCAAATGAACAATCACAGCAGCGCTTCCTAATGAGATTCCTATCAGGATCTTTTTAAGAATAGATTATTTTCACATGTATAGATGAGGAGATATGATATTCAGCAGGTGTTCTTTAGGCAAAAATATAATCCTTACATTCGTCTTACAGTATACCGAGAAGTTTATGATAAATGCATGTTTAGAGTGCATGTTTAGTGATCCTGCACTTTTAGAGGATGGGGTTCTCCAGGGGGTTTTCAGGGTTCATTGGATCATTAAAAGTTCTTAGCTTCCAAAAAAAAAAAAGGTTCTACTTTTCTACTTCATTTCTGTTTCTAAGGAAACAATTTGTTGTAGGGTTCTGCATAAAACCTTGAATATTTTACAACTGAAGACCCCTTTAAGAATGAAATTTTTTTCTAAGCCTGAATAAGCCATGCAGACTGATTAAAAATCAACATGCAAGCATAAAAATACAGTTATATATGAAAATGTAGTACTATTTCTAGTACTATACTCACTGTGATGGCCTGTAGTCTCTCCCGTAATAATTCAGCCTCCTCCATACTGACTCTACAACAGAGAGCTGAGAAAGTATCTCGTCTGAGCGATGCATCCAGCCGGAGAACGAAGGGGGTACAGGCAGAAAGCAAGAGAAAAGAAGCCAAAATTAGACTATGGGTGGGAGGATGGTTGGTAAAGGCGGGCACACTTTCTGGTTGGGTGAAGCTGAAAAATCAGTGGGGTTTGGAAGAAAAAGGTGAAAAGGTGCAAGAAATTTCTGTAACAATTCTGTGTTCTCCCTGAGGGATAACTGGGTTGGTAGTGATAGTGCTAACTATCGCACTGTCAAATTGAAAGAGTAGACATGGTTGAAGTGTTTTTCTGACATATCACGTGTCACATTTTTCCAGCCACATGATCTGTGGGCCTGGAAAACTAAGACCTCAACTTGGGAAATGACATAGTCACTCTCAGTTTACTGGATGCCAATGAATAAGGGATAAAAAGGCAACAAATTCCATGCCAGTAACAGGAGAAGGCAAATAAATGTCAGTGTATTGGAAAAGATAGTGGCTAATGTCATTAACATCTTAAAATGTCATACAGTATTTTTATCTGGATCATGGTAAGATAGATGTCAAGGGGAGATTTTTCCATAGAAATTATTGTTCCAAAAATATAACTTAATATTCTAAGCCTTGCTAATCTTTCGTAACATTTCCAGAACAAGCACTGTACATATTTTATCTATAAATATTTCTCATATGCATCCAAGTGCTGTATTCAAGGCCGGTTTGTGATGGATCGGATATGAAGAATGACAGAGGCTATGTTGTGCATGTTAGTAATAGTCAGCTGAAGCGAAGCCTCACTTCTGTCACTCAAAGATCAACCCATGACAAGCAAGATATATGAATATAGTGTCAGGAAAAGGTATTAAAATAACAATGTGCAGTTATGAAAGATGCTTACATAAGAGTCCTCTTCAGTGATGTATCTGAATGCCAGTCAATAATAGAACTGGTAAATAAATAGGCCATTGATTTGCACTAAGTACAAGAGGGTCATATTAGGTTTCAATGTCAAACACTATTCCTCAAGGGTAATTAAATACAGCAATGATTCCTAAAGTTATTTCTGCAGGAAATATTTCCAGACATGTTCATGTTTTAGAGGAATCTGATAAACATTGATGAAATTACAATATTATGTTGCATGTTATATTCTTATAGACTACTATTCTGTAAATGTTACTGGAGATTCAGCATAGGAGAATCAGGGTTGAGCATCCATACTAGATTCTCCACCAGGACGGTTGATCTACAGCATGTTAAAGTGTGTGTGTGTGGGTCTCTCTCTCAGCACTGTAGTGAAAAAAAACCTCTTGGCAGAGTTCAGTGTCCATTTGACACCAGTATAACAACTGGTTTAAAGCACCTGTCAGACTTGTGCTCAGTAACAGCAGTGAATTATAGCACCCCAGATGAGTTGGGTCTAAATTTGTTGAGACTGGCTATGTGAAGTGATACACAAGTTTTGCACTTATGCTGGTGTTCAGTGTTTATGTGTACATGAGTGTGTTTGTATATAGTGGGTGGGTGGAATGATTAGCATCTATTCAGTGTAGGGATGACTCTTCTCTGTGGCTCAAAACACTGCATACATCAGACTGATGTATTTTGTGTGTAGGAGAGCATACACTGACTGCTGCATAACCTCTTTAAAGAATTTTATGTATGTTCCTTCTCTTCTGTTCAGAACATTATTTAATATTTATTCATATAAAACATATAATGTACAGTATAACAATTCTCATGTGAACAGTCATGCTTATAATAATTTTTGAATCATGAAATTGTCATTATTTTAAGTTGAGGTTCATTACATCAGGGAAAGTGCTCCTTAGACTCTCTCACTGTCACATTGTGAAGTAAAAAATGAAGGACGGTATGTATAAGTGCTGTATACTAAGAAAATAACTGGTTCTCCAAGGGTACGTTTATGAACGCAGTTATAGTATGTGTGACATTCTGATTATGTGAAAGTCACAGCCGACAAAGTCAGTTAGGCCAGTGTTTTGCAAACCTTTTGGAACCAGGGACCCTTTAACTGTAAAATAAAATTCACATACCCCCCTCAGTAGAGATTTAGTTCATGAACATAATCCACTACTCAATTATTAGGCTCATTCAAATGTTCTTTTTATTTATTGGAGCCATTGAGCTTTTTATTCCTGAAAGTTTCACCAAGAAAACACATTATGTCCAAGTTAACATTTTTTACAGGCTGACCTTTGTTTTATTTATTAAGTTATTAATAACAAAAAAATTATTATTTATTTATTTTTATGTTATTAAGGTTTGGATTAAACATATTCATTTCAAGTGACCAGTAAGACATGGTAATAATCATTAGAATAAGAACACAGTAATAAATAAAATAACATATATGTGAGTTGTGATTTCTACCCCTGTAACAAAATAAAAAAAAATTAATATATTAATAATAATAATAATAAATTATTAAATCATGGACCCCATGGTTGAGCCTAACGGAAACTGAGAACTTTAAGTTAGGTTACTATAGTCTATCTTACATCTACATTTTTATAAAAAATTATCACCTTACTTAAAACAAGACAACTAACAAATTATATATGGTTAATGTAGTTAAACAAAGTTATAGCAAACAATTTGGTTAAATAAAGTAATTAAAATGGTGAAACACATGCAGTAGTACACTAAACAAACACATCAACATATGATGCAGAAAGACACAGTTAAATCACCTCAGGCTCACACCTAATCACCTAATTATAGCACTTTGGATATATAGCACTTTAATAGCACAATATATATATATATATATATATATATATATATATATATATATATATATATATATATATATATATATATATATATATATATATATATATAAAATTACCCTTACAAAAAAAAAAAACCCTACAGGAATCCTGCAGGATTTTCATCTTTATGTTGGTTGTTTGCTGGACACATTAAAAAACTGTGCAGGATATTCCTGTAGGGTTTAGAATGGAGCCTTCAGTATAATAAAAACATGCAGGAATGTCGCTGCACAAGGGGAAAATCCTGCAGGATTTTTTTTGAAGGGCTGCTGCACACCTCCTGCAGAAATAAAACAAAGTTCCCAAGTACTTAATCTATCCTGGAGGACAACTTCTATAAAAAGAAAATCTGCAGGTTACAGTGCATCCGGAAAGTATTCACAGTGCTTCACTTTTCCCAAATTTTGTTATGTTACAGCTTTATTCCAAAATGGATTAAATTCATTATTTTCCTCAAAATTCTACAAACAATACCCCATAATGACAACGTGAAAGAAGTTTGTTTGAAATCTTTGCAAATGTATTAAAAATAAAAAAACAACAAAAAAGCACATGTACATAAGTATTCATGTATGACTGCATGTAGTCAATAAAATGAATTTTAAAATGGTAGATTTGCTTGGAGGGGGAAAAACACACCACTTAAACACTCTCTTTCTCAAGTCTTGTAGTAGATATGTAGGCATGCTCATTTTAAAATAATAAGACATGTTATTATAACTAACTCGCTTGTATGTTGAGATATTTTGAACACTGTTGTCCTCTGTAAGTTTGTTTCCAAGTTTGACAGTTCATTCCGTATTGCCATAATACAATAGTTTAGTGTTAGCTTAGTGGGCCTTGTTGAAAACTGTGTACATGAATTTTAAAGTAAAAAGTAATTTCCTTCAAATTAGAGCTGTTAATGTAATGAACTAACAACTTTAGAATTATTTTACTACTCTATCTCCCTCTCTTTTTAACAGAAAAGCTATTTCATTAAGTGTATCTTCCTGGGTAATGTGAATGCTAAGGTTTATAAGCATTACATAACATAATATAACTTTGTATTTTGAGCACCCTCAATGTAGTACAACTTATATTTTATGCTATTATTTTAAATCTTAAAACTGATATTTTAGCAGTTTTTGAGTAAACCAGATTTAAGTTTACTGACATGACATTATTTGCCAATTCAGAATTGTATTAAACTTTATAACAGCTACTTTATTGAAAAAAAGGCAGTTTCTTGATTTTTCTATTGTATTATTTTGGATTATTTTATTATGACAATTATTTTGGACCAACAGAGTAAATAAGAGAGCAATTAACACATAACTCTTTGGCGCCTATCTTTGATTCATGATGCGAGTGCAAAAATAATGCACTGTGTATTTGTATATTTTTATGATGACTGGTGCAGGTGGTAATGTAGTACAGTGCAGCGTAATTGTAAAAAGGTTGGGCTCAAATGTGTACATTAAAAAGGGGTGTGGTTAGGTAATGCTGCTATGACATCCAATCAAATCAATTCCTCTCATAATATGTTATTGCAATAATGTTGGACTATAAACAAAAGTAAGGTTCTGTTTATAATGTAGTTTCGTAAACACTGGGTGTTGACATGAGTTGAGGACTGCTTATTCAATTCCACAAGCTTGATTCTGTTGTTATTTAAGCATTTTTATGTCGATTTGAATATGAATATATTTTGGATCTTTGTCCTGCTTGAAGAGCCAACTAGGACCCAGATGTAGCTACAGTGTTAGGCAGAGATAGCCGGATTCTCTAATCTCTACTTAATGGAATCGATGATGTCATGTCTACTAACAAGGTTACCTGGGCCCTCGGAGAAAAAACAGGCCCACAAAAACAAAGTTCCTCTACCATACTAACAGTGGGGATTTTATTTCCCCTCTGTATTACCCATCCTTCTTTTTAAACTAAACCCACCTTTAGTCTCATCTGACCTGGTTCCAATAGCATCTAGTGGAATCTAATTCCAGACACTTATGTTTGAGGTTGGAGGAAAGGACTATTTTTCTGGCATAGTTTCCAAATAGTTTGTTGGCATGGAGGTGGTGTCTAATTGTATATCTGGAGCATTGTGACCCATAATGCTATCTGCAAATCTCCAAACTTGGTCCTTGGAGAAAGGTTTTCCTCTCTAACCATCCTCCTCACTGTGCCTGTGGGAAAATCAATGCCTTAACAGTAGATATGGGCATTTTTAGGTGTGTAGCTACTTTTTACAGCCATTGCCTGATTGATTTGGATCAACACATTTTGTGTCATTTCACTGGTGTATCTCTAATCTTCCCCATGTTGATGACTAAGGGAAGTTGGCCTCTGTGTCCCCTCATATTTCACCTCAGTGGAACAGGAAGGTTTGGATGACTGCTTTAGCATTTCAGACAGAAAAAAAAATACATTTGTTGTAAGCTATTTCTCTTCAAAATGTAAAAAAATAAACAGGAACATGTTTCAGTTACATTTGTACACAAGAATTCTAGAGGTACGAAAAATCGTCAAAGATATGTTTTGTTAAAAAGAACAACCTTTCTTCAATTAAATGTAAATGTATTCATATTTTCGGTGTGAGATTAAACTAATTAAACATATTTCATAACCTTTTTACCAGTCTTTGCTAAGGGTACTAATAATTCTGAATGTGACTGTATGCTATGCATATTGTCTATACTGGATAATCAGAATATTATAAATATGCATTACTTCTGTGCATGATCAAATAAAGTTTATTACCCTGTTGAAAGCTTCTTTTTTTTTTTTTTTAAATGAATGACAATTTTCAGTGACACAAGTTATCATGCTGCAGTGACATTTAACTTCTGTTCAGCACTCCACTGCTTAAAAACAATGTGACTTTCTGTCATCATGTTTTGTCAACTAACACAATGAGCCTTACAAAGTCATAATCAGGAATTAATTCACTCACTCATTTTTGTCTGTCATGTATTTAAGTTGTAAAAATGACCAAAATCACATCTATCAGCAAAATAATACCAACAAAAAATCCAGCAAATAAATAAGATGGAGTGCCTTTCTGTGGGTAAGTGCGTACTCTCCCTCACCAGGGTGTCCAGCGGAAAAACCTGCTGGAGTTGGTCTTTATGAACTGAGTGTACACAGTGCAGCACAGTGACATTTCAGAATGATCTATGATTAGATTTCACTTACAGTTTTCATCTTCACATTTTTTCCAGTTGACTTCTACACTAACATGCATCAAATATGTTATATTCTTGTGCACTTTTGGGAATGTTCTCTCATGTCTCAAATTTCCCCAGACATTTTAATTGGTTTAGTAATTATATAGTGTTTTCTCCATAACTACGCATCATCTACCTGATTCGCAAACAACCAAAAGTTGTTTATTGTTCTTTGTTATGAATAACATCATTCAGTTATCTGTATTTAGCGTTTTTATTTAGTATTTGGATTATACTGCCTATTCATTTTTGCTGTGGGCTGATAGAAATAGCGCACATCTACAAAAAAGCCTACACAATGAAAAATGTAATATTGTGTCAACAATAAAAGACACCTCGGCAGGTGGTAACTTGCATTTTGAACCAAAGCAGGTTTTAAAAAAAATCCCATTGCAGTGGTGGATTTTCAGTATCATACCCAGTATCATAATGGCAACTGAATAAAAGCAGGATACAAAACGCTTATGTTCAATATTGTTATGGCAATAGAAATGACACTTGTTCCTGCACAAGCCTTTTGAGATTTTGTCTCTATTCTTTCTAAGGTCCAAAAACTTACAAAAAAAAAAATCCCCTAAATACATACAAGCAACAGTAGCAGACATAATTATCTGTACATTTTTTTTTCAGGATTGTACTTCCTAGTTTTATAAGGTGAAGTAGCTCAATTGTTTTAACAATTTGGGCAAGACTTTTAGCTACAACAAATACTCTATATATTAGCAGTGTAAATTTCATCTCAATTATAGAATGGTAAATGATCTGCACTCATATAGCGCTTTTTAACCTTAGCAGTTACACTATTTCTCATCCACCAATTCACACACACACTCACACACCAATGGCAGCAGAGCTGCCACGCAATGCTTGGACCCTTTTGTATCAGAAAAAAAGGGTTTTTCCCCCCCTGCTTGAGCAGATGGAGGGTAGTTGTACTCTCAAGGTAACAGAAGTGACAGCAGATCTGGGGATCCATTAGACAGACATATAAGGCAACAATAAGTGTCTCCCTTACGTGCTTTTCCCATAACTCCATAATAGTAACCTATCAGATATATAGTGGTGTAGGATAAGACAACCACTGTCAGGACAGGTTACAGAAGGTTATGTCAGGAAGGCCTAAGCTGTCATCTTAGGCAAGTGAAAATAGCTTTTGTGTCCAGCTGTGCTGAGCAATGAAACACAGTCATTATTAGCCGGTGCGCTTCTCAGGCCTGTCAGCAAGTGACACTGCTATTTAAACTAAAATATAAAAGAACAAAGAAAACACTACAAGTCCTGCTGACATTCTCACTTAAAATTTATACCATGCTGTAGTGTGGACAGAGTAGGGTCAGAAGCTGGTCTAAACAATTTCAGATTCTCTCTTTGCATGTGTTTCTAATCGTACACTGAACACAATATTCACAATCAGTTCAGAATAAATCTTAATCCTTCTGTAATCACAGCAAACAGGATTGTATCTACAGTTTGCCTAATGTGGCAGACGGTCAGTCTTGTATGACAAAAAGCAGCCAATCTGTCCCCATGGCAAAGAGATAGCTCCATTTGTTTCTGCTCATTTTTCCTAGCTAAGAGTGTTAGAGTGCAGAAAGAGACAGTCATCTTCAGTCTTTAATCTTTTTGCTAATGGTTTAACAGGCTAATCCCAGAGGACAACTGCTTTTCAAAAACAGATATGTGTCTATTGTGACATGAACCAGTCAGTGTGTGTGTGTGTGTGTGTGTGTGTGTGTGTGTGTGTGTGTGTGTGTGTGTGTGTGTGTGTGTGTGTGTGTGTGTGTGTGTGTCTGTGTGTGTGTCTGTGTGTGTGTGTGTGTTTATTTATACCCCTCCCATATCTAGTGTTCCCTTTGTTATTGAGGTGTGTGGTGTCATCATGCCAAGATCTAAAGAGCTCTGTAAGGCCTTCATAAAAAGCTTGTGGATTCCTATGAGTCTGGCCAGGGATTAAAAAAGATCTCCAAATTATTTGAAATACATCATTCCACTGTATGGAAAATCATCTCCAAATGCAGATTTCAAACGACTGTCATTAGTCTAGGACTGGCCATCCCAGCAAATTCAGCCCAAGAGCAGACAATCTGATACAAACAGAAGTCTCCAAGAACCCCAAAATTTCATCACAGGATCTGCTTGTAAGTCTCGCAACTGTTGGTGTCAAAGTTCATGCTTCTACAGTCAGGAGATTGCACAAGTTTGACCTGCATGGGAGGCGTGCAAGGAAAAAGCCTTTGCAAGACTACAGTTTTCCAATGAGCATATAGGCAAAGACCAGACCTTTTAGAATAATGTGCTCTGGACAGACGAATCAAAGATAGAAAGAATGTTACTTGTTTGGCCACAGTAACAACAGACATGTTCGGCGATGACCAAAAGTTGACCTTTCAACGGGACAACGATCCAAAGCACACTAGGAAATCCACCAAGGAATCAAGGCTCAAAAAGAAGAAATGGAGGGTTATGGAATGGGCTAGTAAAAGGCCGGATTTGAATCCCATTGAAATGTTGTGGGGGGATTTGAAACGGGCCGTACATGCAAGAAAACCCTCTTGCAATCTTGCAACTGAAAGAATATTGCATGGAAGAGTGGTCAAAAATTCCAGTAAGCCGATGTCAGTGACTGGTGGACAATTATGCAAAACGCCTACAAGAAGTTATTTCTGCTAAAGGGGGCAATACGAGCTTCTGAGGTTGAGGGTGTACTTACTTTTTACACAGACAGATATCACATCTATTGATATTTCTGTTAAATAAATAATTGAAAAAGCTCATTTTCCTTGTGGTTTTGTTCAAGTATATCAACTTCATTAATAGGCACTGTTTCAAAGAGGATCAAATGTTTGCTTGTTCAAATATGTAAAATAAATAAATAAATAAATAAATAAATAAATAAATAAATAAATAAGCCAACCATTTTTATAGGGTGTACTTATTTTTTCACATAAATGCCATTGATTGATCATAACATTAGAATTATATTTTATAAATATATGTTCCTACATGGAGCTACTATTTTTCTCAGCCTTGTTTTTTCTTGTATGACCCAGCATGCAAACAATAGAAAAAGAGGGATGAGTAGGGGGATCTCCCCAAACACAGTGCTGCCGTCACTGTGACTCTGTTAGCCTCTTGAGACTATCAGAGATGACAGCAATGTGTTACCAAAAGTCAGACCCTTTTAAATCGTATTATAAAGGCATTAAAGACCTACCACATTGACAGTTGGCAAGCACAGAAACACGCCAAGCTTAGAGGAATTATAAGATTACTGAATCAAAGACAACATGCTCAGAGCAAAATGATGCCATCTAAGTCAGTAATTATACTTTTTCCTTTCAAACAACACTGTGAGGTCAGATATGAGCCTTAATCCGAAAGTACTGTTGTTTAATAGACAGACAGTCAAAGAAGATTAAGCATATACACTGAACGCGATCATATCAATTCATGCAAAGAGAAGCATAGACTTACCAATAGTTTGTGGCTGCTATCAGATCTTTGGTGAGCACAAACTGGAGGGAAGTCACTTTGCTCTGCTCAGACTACAGTCCATCATGGCTGAGTGTGTGCGCATGCGTGTAGACTAATGAGTGTGTACAAGTGCAGGAAATGTAGGCTGAGAGTTAAGCTGGGGTTATCACTCTCTGGCAGACTGCCCCCACACTCCCTCACTTACATACTGTACAGCCACTTTCTTCTTCTGTTGGTTAATTCTCTCTCACTCCCCTCTCTTCTCTCTCTCCTTTCTCTCTCCCCCTCTCCAAGCTCCTCCTGAGCCTGTCAGAACTGGGCTGCCAGACCATATGCGAGTATAATACTGCCAAACAACAGACAAACAGATACAATGATACTTCCCAATAAGCAGATCTTGTTCATCGACTGTCAAACATCCAATAAACAGTCGCGCAATTATCTAAGTAAGCTTTCCTAAAATTAACCACAAAGGACAGTGGTTTGGAATCTCATTAGTTTCGTCTGCACAGTTGAACTGAGGCTGCATCAGAGACCTGTGTGCTGCATTATGTTTATTTTCAGAACCACAGTTGCACTGTAGCTCAGAACAGAGTTATTAGAAATATTATGCAGCTTATTATATTCACCAAGAGCATTTTAGATGTGTAAAATGACAGATCCAATGCACAATACTCATCAAAATGTTATTGCCTCATCCTCTGCTTTAGATTACTTATTACCTGAGGGATCAGTTTCATCAAACCATACTGAACGACTCCAAGAAATGTGGGTGCAGAATTCAGCATTATTATATAATCTGGTTCCTAAAACAATATACTCTTATTGCACTACTTCTGCCTTCTGAAACTGGTTGGAGTCTAACAGTTATTCATTATAGCTATTTCCATATAGATATGTAAAATGCCTAATTTTTTTTATGGTGGATGTAATGTTACACAGTGTGTTCTCGTAGCTGGGTACTCCCCCGCTCTTTTTCCCATCATTCATGCCATCATTCAGCAGCCTCAGGCAGGTACAATAGTCTCCATGGCAACGGGCTGAACCCTCACCATGTTTTCTGGTCCTTTGCTAGCTAAAGATAGGAGCATGCGGCACACAGACGTATTCACATTGAATAAGAGCGCTCATGTTTCACTCAGTTCTCCACAGTATTTTTCAAAGCTGAAGAGTCCATTAACTTGATCGGACAAATGGTGTGAGACACTGGATTGCTAAATAGGGATAATGAGGATGGGAATGAATATTGATTTGTACTCCCTGGCTAGAATGGCTATCTTGGATTACCTATATGAGTGATGACTGTCAAATGCAACAGTAGTTGAGTGACAGAGTGAAACTATGAACTGGAATGATACTGTCATGAGCAGCTGGCAGAATGAGCTCAGAGGGACAGAATGCATAAAGAGGCGGATGCACATGGACACACAAACACACACACACACACACACACACACACACACACACACACACACACACACACACACACACACACACACACACACACAAACGCTCACAGCAATTTGAATAGGAACAGCAGATTGCAGCCTCATAGTGCCAGTGTGGGACATTCCTGGTGGCTGTGCCTTGCATGCCATCCTCACCAACCTGCTACACTCCCTGCTGAGTCTCTAATGAACGGAAACGCAGGCAAAATGTGCCAGCAGAGTCAGGTCTTAGCTACAAGCTCACTGAGGAACATTCAGCTCTGCTGCCCACTCACAGGCTGTCACAGAGCACAGGAATCACCGCAGATATAGCTGAATCAATCAGATTTCTGTTTCTCTATTTCAACAGGCTCAAGAGACCGAAAAAACTCTAGAAGATTCTATTATAAATTCCACTGAGCTTTTGATTCAAGCTAGTGAGGTTTTGTCTCAGACTGGTGAATTGATTCACAGGTGGTTGCTTTTTAAGATGCCTATACAAGGGGTTCATAGTTAAGACTTTACCCAGCACTGCACTATTACACCACCCTCAAGGACAGTGATGCAGACATGAGCTGACAAAAATAGCTCCAGTAAGCCAGGATCCACATGAAAGCAAACCACCTTCCAGAATAATGTGCTTGAAGTCATGCCCATTGAGCTAAGCAGTGTGTCTGTATACACAGAGGCTCTCGAGCAGTTAAATATTGATATGCAGTTAGTGTTGTAAAAGGGGATAGAAAGCAAAAGAAAAAGAAACTTTGATAATGAAATATATAATGTTAGACATGTACAAACCTCAGGATGTGAGAAAGACTAAGCAGCAAATGGAGAGACAGATTTAGCAAAGGGGTCAGGAAGACTGAGTTGTGGATAAATTTCCACTCAGTTTGATTCAGAGCCTTTACTGAGTTCTACTATCTAAATGGAAATTCACAGTTAAAAACAGCAGTAGCAGCGCAGACACACACTCACACTTGCACACTGGCAGGGCTTGACACCAGCACAATTCACATCAACACTTATGGGACGGATTTGTAGTTACTCCATGTATCTAACTTTGTTGACTTTCTTCAAAATTCCCACACTTCTCTCAGAGGTGTTAAGTTGAGGAGCTGAGTGTGGAAAATCAGACGCTCTCTGTAGCCCCATCTGAGTTTGATTTCTTCATCGTGAAATTTGCGTGTGAAATTTTTTTCGCAATCTTTCACCTCTGAAAAGAGAGCTTTTATTTTATATAGCCACAGACAGAATATACAATGTTTCCATGACCAATATGTATAAACAGAAAAATGAAGACATTAAATATTGTTTATTTTTATAAAACATACATTAATATTTTGCCTAGAGTGTTGCTCTCATACCTAATGCTGTGATGCCTCAATCCCTGTGAATATATCACTAATGAAATATAAACCACTTGGGGCAGGAATCGTTATTTGTGTTCTGTCAGTCCTGTCTCATCTCTTAGAATTGAAACCGAATTCAAAACTTTCAAGTTTTCCAACTGGTCCAAAATATCTTAAAATATAAGTAATACTACTGATCAATACCCAAGGGAAATAAGCATTCTAAATAAGATCTCCTGGGTGGCACAATGAAACTTGATCCTGGGACCCGGTTTGATTCTGAGCATGGGTTACTGTCTATGAGTATTTCATGTTCTCCCAGTGTCCATGTGGGTTTCCTCTGGGTCCTCTAGTTTCCTCCTACCATTCAAAAAACAGGCTAGTAGGTAGATTGGCTATCATAACTTGCCCCTAGTTGTGAATGCATGTGTGCATGGTGCACTGCGATGCACTGGCTTCCCATTCAGGGTGTATACTGTAGCTGCCTCATTCCCAGTCTTTCCAGGATAGACTCCAGCTCGACCACCACTCTGACTAGGATAAAGCAGTAACTGAATGTGAGCGAGTGAAAAATCTCATCTTACCCTCATTTTCCTCTCTTAGACACTATAGAGTCCTGAAGGAATGAATCCTTAAACCAGGAAATGAGTTAGCATCTTTACACTTCCGGTTCCATCGTCCCGAGGTCAATGGATTTTTTGGTTAAATGCCTGAAATAAGGTCTGTAGTTAACACAAGCTCAAGATATAATAATAATGTCAGTAATACCCCACTCGTGATTTTGTTAAGCTTTTAAGTCTCTCGAAAAAGACGGTTGCTAACAAGTGGCTAAATGGGACTACAGAGGTTGTCGGGGACATTAAACATCATCACAACCGGACAACTCATCCACTTCAGCCTTGTTGTGTTTATACTCACACTCTTGCAAATTATTCCAACTCAAAGTTTCAAACTTGTAGACTTATCAATTTACAGTATTTTGTAGTGCTATAAATGCTATCGGAAGCTGAGTGGTGATGACATCATGAGACTGTGGTGTAGTTTGTTTATTGCCTAAATTTGGCTTTTTAATTCTGGTGATTGTATTTAGTCTTCAAAATTCATAACCATTGTGTTCAATTGTGAAAATTATCTTGCTGAACAAAACATGTAAAATCATAAATTTTTGTTGGTCAAAGAGCTTATTTTCTGCAATAATCCAAAAGCCAGTGGAAAAATCCTGATGTTTTTTGTCGAGGGAACCAGGGTGATGCTAACGTCCGGGTTGGACTACAAAAATACATCAAAATATCATCTGTGCAGCACTCTATTTGAAACTGAAACTGTTACAAATCATTCGCTTAAATTATTCTGTATTTTATCCACAGTTAATCTCAAAATAATAATAACTTGTGTGTCTTAATCATTTATCACTTTTATCACAGAGATCTATTATAAATAATTGTGATTCTAAATGTCCTGGTCACATGGAATAGAAAAATAACCTCCTCCAAACGTCATGTGCAATGACTTATTCTTATGAATTAGAAAGATAAAGCTTAGAAAGACCTTCTGTCAGTATAAAAATGAGACATGCTTTTCTGTGCTTTTCTCATTTGACCTAGAACATCTTAAAATGAGATTCATTTATTCTAAGCAGGTATTAAGAGTGAGTTTAGAAGTGAGTCGAATTCATTAAAGATGGGACGTTTTTAATGTTAGAATGCTTTCTATAATATTCCCCTTAGATTCCACAGACAGACAGTAAAATATTTGCTTAGAAATATAAATGTAATGTCTGTGCCATTTTAGAGAAGAAAAACAAATGACCAGCAACAACCAAACAATTCAGACAAGATGAAGTGTGTGCACTTATCTCTTATCTCCCAACCATGTTACCTGTCAATTCAGAAAGCTTGCACTAACATTCAGGTGTTCTACCCTAAGCAGGATGTCCGCATGTGTCTTAGGGTCATGACTTTAGAGTAATCACTGGAAAGAGGCTGTATTTTTATGTTTTGACTTTCAAAACATCTAGCTTCTGCTTACTGTTAAAATCAGCGACTATAATGTTAATACAACAGTGAGGCAGTCTATATTTCCCTATATTTCACAACCCACTTTTTGTGTACACACTTTACATCCATTTGCTAATGCTGGCTACATCATGGCATGCTAGACACTTTAAAACCAGTGCTTTAATCATTATGCTGAGCACTAAACAGCTCTCTTAGTGCAATATGCTGCATACTGAAAACACATTTGCGTAGTCTGAATTCCCCCAAGTACAGACAGCTTGTCGCCTGTGCCCTTCTTTAAAAGCCTCTGCAACAATGGTGGAAGGCATTGAGGGCATGTTAATAGCTGTCACACAATTATAGCTTAATGGAATGACTTTAAGAGCTCTTACAATGATGACACACACCATCAAGACAAACATCAACTATAAGATAAAGCGTGTGGTTCAGTTGCCATGGTAGCTGGATACCTCCTTGTCAGTTACTAAGCAGGGAGGTACGTGTGTGTCGGGGGTGGGGGGGATGGGTCCTCTTTCCTAATGCACCTCCATGGGGCACTCAACAGTATACATGTCAAATCTATCAGGAGCAATGTAATTTTAGTGTTGCATGAACCAGAAATGTCCCACTGCTTTGATTGTTATATTTATGTATGCTATTCTCATAATTAGAGGTGTAAAACACTCTCTGTAGAGCCCAGCTTTAATAACTGAGCAGGGTTCATTTTTTATTTGGTTTATTGCACTGGGCAGAGAGTCTTCTGCATTCCCAGCCACAATAGCTGTCTAATTAATGAGTCTCTCTGTGTGAGAGAGAGACCAGAAAATGGAGGTAAGCCTCTGGCAGTGGACTATGGCAGTGGAGTGATGGATTTCAAATAATTTGTAGATCTTTTAAAATCCCAATCATGAACACCTGACTCAAATTGTATGGAGATGAAGGGTTGATAAATGCAAGGGTGTACTTACTTTTTCCATGTGACTGATCTGTTTTTTTCATTAAAATTGTGAAAATTACTACAAAACGTCAGTTTTGTGTCATTTGACACATCACTGTTTCGAAGAGGATGAAATGTTTGCTTGTCCAAATATGTCAAAAAAGCCAACAATTTCCATAGGGTGTACTTACAGAAGTCCTGTTACCAGAAGATGGCACTGAAGCCCAACTAATGATAATATTCTATTTTGATGAAAAGCAATTATGAGTGAGAAGGCAGTTGACACCAAGTGAAATTATGTCAGAAAATGCACTGACTGTGGGATGTGCATGTTTACAAGTGTGTGTACACAGTGATGAACAATAAAACAAAACAAGAACATGTAACAGGGATCATAAACATCACTGTAACATGGTACCCCTGCTGCTTCTCCTGTGGTCATCTCATTCAATTTTTATTTGTATAACAATGTACACAAACAATTGGCACAATTAGTTTTATAGAAATCCAGAAATGGATCTACAGATGGATGACAAATTAAAGGAAAGGTCAACATAAAGTATATTATTAAGGTTTTGGGCTACCACAAGCTGAGGGCTATAACATCTTCAGTGCACCTTGGCATAAAAAGTCCTCAGAAATGGGCACCATGTTTTGAGATATTTCCTCTAATATTTTGATGATTGTGGTGGGGTACTCTTTGAAACACTTGAAAGATTAAAAGTTCAGTCATTCATCAGTGGACCACTCCTAAACAGAGGAACAAATATGTTTTCTTGTTTGCTTGGTCTGAATACATGGCTACGCAAAACCTGCAACATGAGAGGACTGAACTACATCGACAACTTTAATCTTTTCTGGAGTCAAAGTAATCTGTTTAAATCAGATGGCCTGCACCCAAACAGACTTGGAGCAAGTGTGTTAAATGATAATATCCTCTTCTCCCTCCTTCATCCATCTACAATGTGTGCCAATCCTCTCAAACTTAATAGCACACAAACACCACTGCAGTGTCTGGATGACAACAGGACCGCACTTCAATATCTAGATGGACATTTGGTCAACACACCAAACAAGGACACAGCGCAACCAAAATACCCACCACTTAGGAACACAACCCAGACTGAGCCAACAAAAACCACCCACAAAGTGTTCAATAGTTGGACTGTGATGAATTAGAATAGCTACAAGATGCAGGACTGTAGGAGGTACAGTCACTATCATGTGACACTTTCTCCCTCTCATCAACATCACATTCAGCTCTTCTGAGCTTCTCTAAGATAATGGATGAACTGGTGCTTGCTGGAACAAAACTATCCCACTCCATTGCATCGAGCTCACAGATACCAAGAAAAAAAACGGAAGGCCCCTCTACCACCAAAATCTATGGGCCTCCCTTCATCTGAGAGAGCTCTCTGGTCGTGGCCACAATGACAGGGCCCACACCATCCTTCATCTGTTCTGTGTAAACAGCAAAAAACAGCTTCCAGCGATATGTGTTGGGTCCTTGCTATACAGTAGTAGCAACATTCCCCAATGTTCACAGAACAAGCAGGAACCCAATGTCCCTTTAGTTTAATCTATATCTGTTGTGTTAAGCAATAGAAGGCCTTCTCAAGGCATACAGCAAACCTGTGTAATCTGCTGCCTATTAGATATCTATCTGAGATTACTGTGGAACCAAAAACAGAAACTGTTAAGTTGGCACTTTTAAACATCCGCTCACTTAAAACAAGCTAATGATTTCATCACCACAAACAACTTGAATTTTAAGTTTCAAACTGAAACTTGGTTACATGACGGCTGTAGTTCAAGAGTCCTTAATGAATCGGCCCCTACAAACTTCATTTACAGTTCCTGTAGAACTGTTAGGAGAGGTGGAGGAATAGCTGCAATATTTAAAGATGTTTTTCAGTGCAAGCAGGTGTTACTTGGTGATTACATATCATTTGAGTATTGTACTAAACAGTGCTCCACAGATTTTATTCTTAATTATTTATAGGTTGCCAAAATACTTTTCCACATTTATTGATGATTTTACAGAACTTTTATCAGCAACGTCATCTGAATTTGAATGATTAATTATTGCAGTGGATTTTAATATCCATATAGATAATATGGAAAACAGCACTGCCAAAAAGCTTGTATCTGTTTTAAACACTTTTGATCCAACTCAGCACGTGAATGGACCCACACACAATCGGGCCACACTCTGGATCTGCTCATTAGTAAGGGTATAAACATCTATTATAGTATATATAGTATATCTACTAAGGATGTAATACTATCTGATCATTATTGTGTTTTCTTTGATATATTGATTTCTCCTGTCACAGAAACTAGATCTGTCACAGTCAAAATTAGGTACATAAATGAGAATACTAGAGTGCAATTTATGAAGGCTATATCTATGACACCAAGTATATCTGAAGACTTTGTTGATGTTCTCCTTGATCATTTTAACCATTAATTTAAAAAGATAGCATTGATGACACTGCTCTTGTAATAGTCAGGAAGATGACTGGTAAGTGTAAGGCACCTTGGAGAAGCACAACAGCAGTGCAAAGCATGAAAAGAAAATGCAGGAAAGCTGAACGCTTGTGGTGGAAAACAAAACTTGAAGTATATTATAACATCTATATAGACGGCCTTCATACTTTCAATGTGGAACTACGCACAGCTAGACAGACCTACTTCTCAAACATTATAAACAGCAACATCAACAACAAACGTACTCTTTTTGCAACAGTAGAGAAATTAACAAACCCACCAACTCAGATTCCATGCTCTCTGACTTCAAATGCAACGATTTTGCATCTTTTGTTCAAGAAAAAAAATGTATGACATTAGAACGGCGATCAGCTCGTCCTCATGTTGCGCTGAAGTTAGACTGCACCCACCACGACAACTTCACAACTATGTCATTGTCTACGTTTGAGGAAATTGATGCCAAAACTCTAGAAGAAACAGTACAGCAGCTTAAAACATCAACCTGCTGTCTCGGCACACTCCTTGCATCCTTTTTCAAAAATGTTTTTAAGTGTTTAGAAAAAGATCTCTTAGTCATAGTAAATGCCTCACTCCTCTCAGGCACTTTTCCGAAATCCCTTCTAAAAAAGAGCAATCTGGATTTCACGGTTTTAAACAACTATAGACCAATATAGTGTATGAATGTGTATGTGAGTGTGCCCTGCAATGGATTGGCACCCTGTCCAGGGTGTACCCTGCCTTGTGGCCAATGTTCCCTGGGATAGGCTCCAGGTTTCCCAGCGACCCTGAAAAGGCTAAGCGGTATAGAAGATGGATGGATGGATGGATGGATGGATAGACCAATATCAAATGTTCCTTTCATAGGCAAGCTCATTAAAAAGGTTGTTTTCAATCAACTGAACTGATTTCTATCCTCAAATATCTATTTGGACAATTTCCGATCTGGTTTCCGGCAGCATCACAGCACAGAGACGGCATTCAATAACCAAGCAATAACCAAATCAGCCTACTATCACCTGAAAAATATAGCGAGAAGTAGGTATTTAATTTCCAGTCAAGAGTTAGAGAATCTTGTTCATGCATTCATGACCAGCAGGGTGGATTACTGCAATGGACGTCTCACCAGTCTTCCCAAAAAGACCATTAGACAATTACAGCTCATTCAAAATGCTGCTGCCAGGATTCTCACTCAAACCAAAAAATCTGAGCATATTACTCCAGTCCTCAGGTCTTTACACTGGCTTCCAGTCACATTCAGAACTGATTTTAAAGTAGTTACTAGTTTATAAATCACTACATGGCCTAGGACCTAAATACATTACAGATATGTTTACTGAATATAAACTGAACAAGCCATTCAGATCATTAAGATCAGGTCAGTTAGAACTCAAAACAAGGTGAAACAGCGTTTATGCCACCCGTAGCTGGAACCAGCTTCCTGAAGAAGTAAGATGTGCTCAAATTCTAGCCACATTTAAAACCAAACTGAAAGTACATACATTTAGCCTCGCATATCACTCACTGAACACTATGCTGCGCTCTACTGATTGATTTATATAATTTCAGCTCTGTAACTTTTCCCCTTTTTACCCATTACATTTTAAAATTATTTTTTATCTCCTGCTCATTTGAATGCATTTTTCAAATTTTTATTTCTTACTTTTTATTTCTTGTTCTCATATATATTTTTTTAATATCTTGTATTTTATTTATAATTTCTATGTAATGCACTTTGACTTACCATTGTGTATGAAATGTGCTATATAAATAAATTTGCCTTGCCTAAAAGCGCTCAGGATTGAACAGGAGATCCTGAAACTGTGAGGCAGCAACACTACTACTGCACACCATGGTGCATGCGGCAGTACAATTGATTGACATAACTAACTGAATTAGAATATTGTTCTTTCAGTTTTCAACAAACTGCATTCAAATTCTGTTTGTCTGGTTCTTTGTACCTGAGCTCATTTCAGCTTCTGACATTCTGTTACAAGAATCCATCCTCCTGCCTCATCTCTGCCTATTACATCCAGACACATCATCAGCCTGCTAACACTAACTCCACAGACAGCAAAAATAGAGGGAGACAGCAACAGACAAAGAGCTGTAAAAGCCTCAAATGCTTTTCTGACTTCTCTAACAATACCAAACATTGAATCTGGCAATGAAAGATTTATAGATGAAACAGGCTTGCTCTTATTTTCCTGTGCTTCCACCAACACTAACAGCCTGAATTCCCAGAAACCTCTGCCTCTCTTGCTGTGTATCCATAGCATACTGGAACATGTGGGAATAAAATTACCCTCAAAAGGACTGACCTCAATGCCATTTGTTGAATTATGTAAAATGGATTAGTCTAATTTCCCTGTTTCTTGTCATGACAGAGAATGCTTTTTGTGTTCACTGAGGTTCAGATATGGGTCGGTCTCTTCCACACTAGAGAGAGATGACACGATATACCCGGCCTGGCTTGAGCGTGGAGTGATGGCCACTGCGCAGACTGCGGGGGGAACGAAGCCAAAGGCGGAGCCCGAGGGGGGAGAGACATTCACCATGAAGATAGAGGGGGGGCAAAGTTCTCTGTGAGATGCAATTGCAGAATATAAGTGAAACGTTTAACCAAGTAACAAGCAAAGCACAACACAAAATTTACATGGATCAAAGACGAGCATAATGTGATACATGGGCACAGAACAAACAACGCAAGACAACAGTGCAGTGGTGAATGTGACTATACATATATATATATATATATATATATATATATATATATATATATATATATATATATATATATATATACACCAGTGCTGATGAGCTAAATGTGAAATAGGTGAATGAGGCATGTGACATGGTGCAGTGGCTGATGGGAAACATAGTTTCTAGTCCTTTTCTTATTTAATTGCGTGATATATATATATATATATATATATATATATATATATATATATATATATATATATATATATATATATATATATATATATATATCACACAATTAAATATCACCTCAGCAAAGGTAGAGGGAGACACTTCATTAACAGCAGCTCCTCCACCTGTATTCCTACAGAATTCTCATTGGTATATTTAAATTGGGGAATCTATGCAGAATTGCCATGGTGAATATTTACATGGGCAGTTGCAATCCAGATAAGTGGTGAGAGGAGAATTGTGGCACCTGAACTGCACATTTAGTGATCTGTGTGAGCGAGTGTGTACATAAAAGAAGCCTGTGCATGAAAGAGCAGTGTACATCAATTGAAAGATTTGCAGTACTGTTCTTAATTATTGTCTTTCCTAAGTTTGTCTTTGAGGGTGTTTTTATGGGCATCTTAAGTGTCTTGATGATGCTATGAATTGTATGTAGGGAGGTAACTGAATTTGACAGCCTTGAGAAGGCCTTCTCCTCACAGAATCATGTGAGAAGCATACAAACTATCAAATATGTACCACACAGATTTAAAACAATAATCCTGTTGGCTTTTTGGGGTGAATCAGGTGAATCCAGCTCATCATGTGGAATATCAACATCTCAAGGGCATTCAAGGGCTACCACAGCTATCACAGGGGTATCCGTTATTCTGTTTGTGACCTACTTTTACAGGATTTGAATAATGGGCTGTGTCCACATGGATTGCTCCAGTGCACCAACACTGCCTGCATTTCATTAACAGTAAAAACCAAGAGCGCACTCATGCCATACCAGAAGCCATTCATAAAATATTCAAAGGTGTTAGGAACAGGTCCTGTAATAGACACCTCTACAACCAGCATTCCTCCTGTAGCCTACTCTGCCTGCTAATGTCACTGCAAAAGAATGGAGTGTGGCGTTTTCTGTAAGTCATTACTGCCTTAATTAAAACTGGCAACACGAACCGATACTTACACTATTCACTCAAAGAAATATTTATGGTTGATGTGCTTTAATGTTTTAAGTTAATCACTATCTCAGTCCTAAGTGTAAATTATATTATTTTATTCTGTATAATGTATATATTATACCACTAGGGTGCACTGAGGCCTTTTCATATTGGAGGCTTTTCTGTCATCAGCAGTGAGTGAACATCTTATTGATTCTCCTGCAGTGTTTACAGCGAATACGCTTAACCAAAACTGCAGCTTGTTGTGCATCTGAAAGTACAACTGAGGTCTGGACACACAGTTAGATTATTGCAACCATTCTGTTTGTGCTGTATTTGGTCTCATTCGTTTTTGTTTGCATTTGTAAATGTTGTTATGGTTGGACATTTTAATAAGAGTGTTTTGTACTTTAAGAAAACTTAAAATGTAAGAGTTAACCTTGCTCATATGAGTTATTATATACCCATTATTATCCACAATTAAGTATTTTTAATAAAAAGAAAGATACTAAAGTCTGTGTTAAAAATGTAATAGACAGTGTCTGTCTTGGTCCAACATGTGAACTGAAGTTATCAAGAAAACAGTTACACTGTGTGACTGTGTTTCTTTTCTCGATCTTAGTCCTCCTTTATGAGTAGCAGCAATTGGCTTTGCTTGTCACTAAAATTAGGCCATTACAATAAGATAATGAGATACAAAACATGATGTTTCATGGTGATACTGATAAGTAATACTTAAGAGTTCTTTGTTCTTAGAAAACACATATTCATGTCAGTCATGAGCTGGTTTGACTATCAGTGTTGAAGTATAACATCCTTCTTCTTCGCTCACTGATCATCTTTTGGGGGAATCACTGACAGGATATTTCCATGTAGACTGCTCTACTGGGCCAAAACTGCAAGCCACAACAACCAGTGTGGCCAAGCCAAACCTGAAGCCATTGAGACAACATTCAAACGTATTTGGTGAAGCATGCTCCATAAATCAGACCTCCCAAGTTAGCACACCTCTTCTATCTGCACATATGTTTAACTGTGACCAAGCCCATAAACAGCACAGATGAGGAGATTGGAATTGTTGAGCACTATAAAGATGGGTGTCTATTTGAACAACAGATTGGATGCTGTGTACAAGAAGGGGATGAGCAAACTCCATTTTCTGAAGCAGCTCAGATCTTTCAATGTATGCACCCAGATTCTGGATATATTCTAACAATCCGTGGTCATGAGTGCATTTTACTATGCTGTAGTTTGCTGAGGGAGCAGCATCGGTGTCAGATATTCCAGCAGGATCAATAAGCTCATTCCCAAAGGCAAAACTACAGTGGCTGTGAAGTGCAAAATACATTAACAAATACGATTAATTGTTCATTTGTTTTCTGATTTATTAATGTGTTTTCTGATTTGTTAATGTTTTCGTATTTGTTCATTTGTTTTCTGCTCTCCATCCAGGACAATACTTCTCACCCTCTTCATGACACACTACAAAGACAGCAAAGCTCATTTTCCAACAGGATCAATAAAGTCTATCTATCTATCTATCCATCTGTCCATCTATCGTTAAGTTCTTGTCCGATACCAGTCACAGAAGCAGAATTTGAACCCTACTCTCTCTGATTTCCTCTCGTCTGGTACCAGGAAGAACTCACACTGACACCATCGTTCAGTGAAAGCTTCTTAGTTTAACGATACAGAAAGCATAGTATATATATATATATACATAAGAAATATTGATAAAGAATGATAGATATCAATTGGTGCAGGTCACAGTCAAAATCAAAACATCTATTACATAGGTTTGAGTGATATAAGAACTAAAGACATCTAGTCTACCAGATAATAATAAGAGAAAGAAGAAGAACTGAGAGAGAGAGAGAGAGAGAGAGAGAGAGAGAGAGAGAGAGAGAGAGAGAGAGATAGTGAGGGTGAAAGGCATGGTAATTAGGAATGTTTAAAACAACACATTCCACAAACACAAAACAATTTGGTTCCGGTACATCGTGAAACAAACTAGGTGACTTTCCGAATTGAGACACAGAGACAATGTTATGAAATTTATCAGTAATATCCAACCTGACTGTATGCTAACACTGTGAGCAAAGTTAGGTCCATCCATGATTCTCTAGAGCTTTTGCCTAATAATATAGGATTAAAGAGGGCTAGAGTAAATGGAATTACTTCTCTCTGAGGCTGAGCATCCCAGTCCTGTGGAGTGTGGAGTTGCCATAGTAACACAATTAAAAAAACAAAACTTCAATTTAAGGCAATTGAAACAGTAATTAAAAGTGGATAATAAGATTGTATTGTGTAATATAAGAATGCAATTTTCACAACTAAGCTATGTGAATCCTGAGGTCATGCTTATTCAATCGCATACGCATCCAGCAAAAAAGAAACGATTATAATACTTCATTTAACATAGGAATACAGTGGTGGGAATAATGCCCTGAAACCACACATATTGCCTTTGCTATTACAATTAGAATAAGAGGAATTTGGCAGTACCCAAATCATTTGTGTATTAAATAAATGATAGTGTGATATTTGAGGCACTATCCTTCCATCTACAGTGGGGGAAATAAGTATTGAACGCGTCAATATTTCTTTCAGTAAATATATTTCCAGTGAGGCTATTCACATAAAATTTTCAGCAGATATCAATAACAATACTTATTTCCCCCAATGTATTAGCACAGGAATAAAAATTCTGTACAACTGTCTCTTTCTTTCGGTGTCTGTTATTGCACTGATCTTGTCATTTCCTACTGGTTAGGTGCCAAAAACCACACAGGACAGAGAGACCCAAGCATGGCCATCTATTCACTTGGATGACTGCCTGTTCATCATTTACCTTCACATTTACAGCATTTAGCGGACATCTTCATCCAGAGTCACTTATGGAAGTGCTTTATAGACACCATAAAAATATCCGCATGCTAGTCAAATGGAACAGGGTTTAAGAATACCATTAACATTTACAGCATTTGGCATGATGGCCTTATTGGGAGTGACTTACATATAACTCATTTGTACAACTGAGCAGTTGAGGGTTAACGGCCTTGCTCAAGGGTCCAGCAGTGGCAGCTTGGGCCACAGGGATTTGAACTCACAGCCTTCCAATCTGACATCTTAACCACTGAGCTCCCACTGCCCACTGCCTTGCTGTCTTGTTAGTGCAACAAAATGCTAGTACAGTGTCATGTATTTACTAGAAAAACCAATACAATAGCCGATTGTCCTTTTGATTGATGGTTTTTATTTGCTGAATAACTATAAGAATTGCCAATAAAGAACTCTTGTACAAGAGTACAAGTAAAAGTTAAAGTGTTTAGTGAATAGGTGGATTTTTAATTTTCCATTGAAAACAGCCTCTTTTCTAAATCTCAGATTCTTCTGAATGTATGTTGTGTAGATTTCTGGCCTGACTGCTCCTGTACTCATCTGAACAGTAAGGTTAATCTGTCTATAGCACACACACAAACAGAGAGACCTCCAATGTTATTGAAGCATATTACCATGTTTGCAATGGTAATGACAATGAACCATGACAGAGATAATGTGCTGTGGCACTGTGACCCAATTTTATTTTTGTGGAATTAAGCCTAGCCTAGTGTGAAACCGGGGTGTCACTGGCGGGGGATGGGCTTGGGGGATGGGCTTGGGGGGTTAAGTCCTCGATGTTTTGCATCAAACTCCTGATCTTCTTTTGCGATTATTATTTGCTAATATTATCTTGAGCTGTTATTTAAAATGCCTTTCTTTCACTGTTTTTCAGGCTTTAGACTTAGAGTTGAGAGAGAGAGAGAGAGAGAGAGAGAGAGAGAGAGAGAGAGAGAGAGAGAGAGAGAGAGAGAGAGAGAGAGCACAGTTACAAAATGAGAATATGAGATTCATGTGCATACTGACGTGGTAAGACGTACTTTCATACCATCTTATGGGTATGTTGTGCTGTTTTTATCTGTTTTCTTTCTAACTGTCAGAATGCTATCCTTACAGTGCCACTGTACTGTTGCTGTATGCTAAATATGAGACTGCATAACTCATACTGTATAGACTGATAACATTGCCTTTCTATCTAGGAAGGTAAATAGTAGGTAGCACTAGTTATCATTTGTAAAATGAAAAAACATGTCATTTCTGTTCAGTAACTTACATTCATTGTAATTAGCCATGTTTAGCCATTGAGGGAAAATGTGAAAAGCAGCATTTCATATGAAAGCGAGGGTTAGAAGGCCTGAAGGAACTCCATGTTTACATTATTGAACACTCTTTTTTTTATTTTATTTATTTTTTTTTTTACAAGAGTATAGTTGCTCATTCCATCTGTATTTTCAGTTGTAAAAGTACAATGCAGAACATTGCTTTATTCATTTAAATGTAGCTTGCCTGAATGTGACGCACAGTAATATTTCAAAATATTAGCCCACAAAATCTTTGAAATTGAAATATTAATTTGTAAAATAATTGAATGAAAATAAATTGAATTGAATTGAATAATAATTGAATTGAAAATAAATCATATCACCTAGTTTGGGAATTATTAATGTGTGTGTGTGTATATATATATATATATATATATATATATATATATATATATAAGCAATATTTAGATACAACATAAATAGTTACATACAATCCTACACACATATCATACAAACATACAAAAAAGTTTCCATGGCATATAAACATAGAACCTTCCTTACTTTGTCAACATATACTTGTTTATTCATTTCCATTTTCTTGTTATTAATTTCAGACAGGTCAAGAAGTAAGGTTGAAGGCAGTCAGACATCAGTTTTTCACAGGTAAGCTACATTTAAAACCAAAGTATTGACAATTATGTTTGTTATGTGGCCTGTGGAAGGGAGAACAAGAATTTTTCAGATAATATGTAGACAAATGTACTGTTTCAGCTTTATTGTAGAAGATAAATTGATTAATGTACCTTTATAAACATTAATCTGACAGAAACCAACATAGGGAGATGAGAAACCCATTGAATTCATTCTTGTTCTTAGATGTCAGCTAATCTTGATTTTCACTGATAAGTCTTTGTTTAAATCAGGCATGATTAAACCAGGAAGATACCAATCTTAAAATAATTTAGGGCATTTTAGACAGCTTGAAAAAAAATCAAGCTGAGCCCCCTCATAGCATAAAGCTCTAGAACAGGGGTGGCAAACCTGTTCAGCATGATGAGGCAAAAAACAAACAAACCCTAATCACTGCATAGAGACACACAACAGATGTGCAAACAACAGTGTCTTGAAATAACGTATAGGCCTAACTCCATAACACATAAAATAGTTTTCATGGATTTGAACTTTTTCTATCAGCCTACCTCCTTTTACTAGACTCAATGGGACACCTGGCAGTCCTTGTTTTCCATAATTCTTTTCAGCTCAGGCTTGTATTCAGTTGTGGCTACCTGAAGTAACTCTTTCACACGTGTGTCAGTAAGACAGTGTTTTCAGTGTAGAAAAAATGATTCACAGATGTACGTTGAACCAAACATTGACAATAGTTTGAATGCAGCCATGTTTGACATTCGGACTCCTCCAAAGCAATACTGAAACAGCGGCATTTCTCAACATCTGGATATAAATCTGATTCAGTTGAGCTGTTTGTGTCAGATACTCTCAGTTCAACGGTGTGCCATGACAGTTGAAGGTCTGTTCCCAAACATCTGAATTTTTTGTTTTTGGGATGAAGGATTGCAACATCACTGAAGCATTATGTAAAATAAATAAATAAATGAAACACAGAATACGTGGATAAATTGAAAAGCCGCAAGAGGAGCAGCGAAAGATCCGCATGCAGCTCACGAGGTTCGCCATCCCTGTTGTGAAATTGCCGTGCGCTGATTCAGATATAAAGACCATGTGTATTTATACTGTATCAACCAGAGTGTAAAGACATCATATAAAAAGACTCCAACCATGGACTATTTGACAACTGATCTTTCTTGTTCTCCCTATCCAAAATGATATGGAGCTTTAGCCTTTCTTTGATGACATCTGCTATGGGACTGCTCTGGAAAACTACTGTATAGCCAGCAGGACATGACAAATGTATCATTTGTTTCTGGGTGGGTAATGTACTGGCATGTTTACTGCTTTAAAAGGTCATTTAATACTGCACTGCACTGCAAATGCTGTGATTTTACACTTGGGAAAATGGAATAAATTAGCCATGCTTGGGGAAGAGTAATTAACTGCAAGCACAGTTCAATATTTACTGATTTGTCTTGTGCCTGTAAGTGCTGATGGTTAGGGTAAACCCAAGTCCAGCACATTCAGATGAGGTTAATACTTTATAAAGTTAGTTCTAGTTCACTGTTCCTAACTACCAGGGGTGGTGAATGATGCCTGAATACACCCTTGCACATGTGCACACGTATACCTTTGACATTCCAGCAAGGTCGCATAGTGATCTGTGATGCAGTGTTTGCAGAAAAATACCAGTTGACCAATAAAACATGTGTATTCCTATTACTTCTTCAAGAATTTAATGCTTTACTCTCCAGTACACTGTAGGACAGTTACTAAAGGATAATCTTATGAAATCGACACATTTGAGGTGTGAACGCTGGAAAATAAGTACAGCAGTTTGAGGCTGTGAGAAATGTTAATTTGTTATGCCGCAATTCACATGCTGGTTATGTTTGGTTCTGTAATTTATATGCATGAGAACCCCAAATACATGCTTCGGCCCAGCAACAAAAATAACAACCTGAGCCGCCTGAGATGGTCCTGGGTCCTAAGTAGAGCCCATGGGCTCGATTCCTACTGTGACATGCCACTCTTCGAGGAGCTCAACCACTCCACTCCAGGAAGTCTAAGCTGACACTATTTGGGGACCACCATGTACCTTCTTCACAATTTACAAAGGTAACATCGCATCACCCATCTCTAAGCACCTCACCAGGCAGTCCCATAATGAATCCTCATGACATCAGTGGTGTGCTATCTAGCTGTTATACACTGTCCCTGGCCATAATGGTAAACATACTGGTAAATATGTACAAACAGGTGACAATTTAAAAGGAATAAAACACAACATAAGTAGTCTCAGTAAGCCACAAGGACGAAGAAACCAAAACTCATACATATTGGAAAAGGGCAAATTAGGGGGCAGACACAAGGGATAGCAAACTGTATAAAAAGGACATAAAAAGGACAAAAGACTAAAAGGAATTCAGATCACTTTGGGACATCTCACTGGACAATAAATTTGGACCCTTGCTTTTCTCACTCATTCTTTGTGTTTTTCTTCATCCACAGGCTGTTGTAAGTATTTGACTTTAAAATTAGTAGTGTTGAACTTTTTGGAAGATTTGGCACAACACCACCAGAACAGCTACAAGGTTCCTTGGCAGACATTTTCTAATACTTTAGAATTATACTGGAAGGATAGAAAACTATTCTTCCAAAACATGTTCCCATAAATAGTGTAATGATGGTGGAGAGTGTACCATAGATTTTCAGAGAACCATCAATACATATATAACTAGCATTTGCTGCATGTACCCCTGCCACGAGAGGGTGGAGTCGGACCTGAGCCAGCTCCTCTTATCAGAACTGAGTTGAACCAAAAATCCACAGTGCCGACAACTCAGTGTGGTTCATGCTGGATAAGTGTGTTTGTTGTTGTGTGTTGTACAGCATCTCATAGATTAGGGATTAGGCTTGTAGGAGGAGTTTTGTAGAGCCATAAACTGAATACTGGGATGTGGCTCCACCTCAATCCGTCAGCCATTTTTGTGTGAAAGAATAAGGACTAATCAAAGACACACTAAATCAAAGAAAAAAGGAATGAAGACTTCATTGTGGACTAAATAACAAACATTTATTTAAACACTGCTACAGTTTTTATCTCTACGGATCCCTTTTCTTTTGTGGATCTGGCACAATTGATGGAGAGAAAGACGATGTCTCATAGTCTCTTAAACAGAGTCTGGTGCCAGTGTAATGAGTGTTGCTGGACTTGTTCAAATACACAGCTAACCTATCACCACTTTCCTGATTAAACACAAACACAGTATTTTCGGATAGTGCTCCTCAGTCATCTCAGAAACATGCACGGTGCATTCCTTAAATCAAATGTGCACACACTAGTCAGATGTCTTTCCTTTGTAGTGTTGAGGTTGCTCCTCTAATAAACAAAATAACACATTTATAAAGATTGTCCAACAACATTTCATGTCCAGAACAAACAGTTCAATAATGACACTTTCCGCAACTGTGAGAATCCTTTTCAAAAAGAGGACAAAACAATGTTTGATATCAAATCGTCAACATGCAGACGCACTAGGTGTGCCACACTGTATGGGGATTACAAGAATACAGGCTGTTGTAGAAGTACTATAGCAAAACACAGAATGTTTTCTTTAAAATACCCTTTGGCACATTTACACATGTTTTATTTAAAAAATTCACAGCAAAATCAGTTTAAAGAATACTATTAATCTGCATGTCTATTAAAATAAACATTCAATTCTATTTTTTTTTTGATAGTTGATATGGCACCACATTTGGTAAATACATCTAAAAATAGGTAACTTGTGTATTTTTATAGTAACCACATGTATGTTCTGACTAAATATAAATATACTTTACATGGATATAGGGCCTGCTTAGATGAATAAGCAGAAATCGAGCATGAAGTTTCAAAATTTAGAAGTTGTTCCAGAAATCGGCCATGTTGTTTCAGAAACAACATTAGACACATATTAAATAGTTAACTGGGTCTATGCGAAGAAGTTGGAGTGGAATAATGGAAATATCAGTGGCATAGGCGTACGTAACTTCTGCCTCACTTTGTCCACTCAAGTGAAAAAATGAGTAGTGAACAGCACCGCTGGAGGTATGGGCTGTGAGTGATCTTACAGTAGCAGCAGAGTGTGTCCAGGAGCACCTGGTACTATCACGCACATTAAAGGAAGACGGTGATCTTTGCACCTTGATTTGCTACTGAATTAACTTTCACCTTAGCGAGACCAGGGAGTATTCATTAAAATAACTGTGTATAGCAAAGTGGAGCAAACATGTGCTGTTGAGAGCAAGAGACACAAATTAAATAATTTCATGATGGAGCTGTGAAAACACAGATTTGTATTGCAAGTAGGAGAATATAGTGCAGGGTATTTCTAACAGGACCAGTGCATACATAATGGTGAACTAGGCAATTTCCTACAGTAGAGTGGCACTTGAGCATGGACGGTTTAATGTACCAACACTATCGTCCATCAAGTTCATCGCGAAGTATTTCATTTGACCAAGCTCTCTACGAGTGCACTCTGTAAGCACGTTAAATGGCTAAGAAGACAGTCATCACCAGTGGTCAATTTGTAAAAAGTTTAAACAATGGACTGGTTGGAGGTATAGCTACATTCTTTTACGCCTAGAGCATCAGAATAGCATGCACCAGCCCTGATTACACGACTATACAACAAACTACAGAAAATATTCTAAGCACTTATGGTCATTAAATGCTTATCACAAAACAATTTTCTGATCCAAGCTTCCCCCCCCCCCCCTCTTTTTCCCCCCATATCTAAATAGGACAGCACCCATTTTAGAGAATATTTATATTACAAAAAATTATGGGCTAGGGTAATCACTGAAAAATGACTTTGTTAAACATTTATACAGTGTTTAAGTTAAGACTTGGCACTAGGTCAACTTCACAGTGTGTAGAATAAAAGAATCAGGTTATATGCTACAATATACTGTACTTCTTCATTAGGACAACAGCCAACAGCATAGGAAGAGTTCTGGGTTTGTGCTTTTGTGTCACTGTGACAACTTTATAAACAAGTGATTTCATGCAGTGTAAGAAATGGTGTCATCCAGAGTGCAAAACACACCAGCAAACTGTACATGTGTGGACAAATATGGTGAACACCTCATACATGGACCTCATGTGTGATACATAAACAGAGAAAAGGCATTAAATGCTGGCTACTCTTTAAATGCTGGAGTGGTGGAAGTGCCCTTGTAGAAAATGGTCCTAGTGTTTTCTGGACTGTTCCCTCTTTCCGGTATTAGGATCATATTGCTTTTCCTTCGCAGTGTTGAGTCGTGACTCTCTGGGCCACTCTCACTGCTCTCTATAGGGGTGACCCGGATGGTGGAGACGGTTTGATGAGGGTGCTGATCTGCTACTGAACTGGCTAAAGGGGAAACAGAGGAGACAGCCGGAACTGTTGGGACCGTGACATGTATCGGAGCACCAGAGTTGCTCCTCTTTCTGTCTGTGGAGCCATAGCCGTCCCTAAGTGAATCATAATTCTCTGAGTCTTGGTTGAGGTCATTGAGCTCAAAAGACTGTCTTAAGCTGCTCTGAGATTTCCAGGTCCAGAAGGCGGTGCCTTCAGTAGAGTGGGCATGAACCAAAGGCCGTCCGTTCTCTGGGTGTGCCTCCACTCTGACGATGTTACCCTGGCTGGTAACCCCTGAACCAGGCTCCTCACTCAGGCTCTTATGGCGGTGCAGAGGTGCAGTGGAGCTGGTATGGCTACTGCTTTCAGAACTACTGGAGCCTGTGGGCAACAGGCCGTGCTGCTTCGACATTCCAATCACTGGCACAACACGTGGTTGTCCATTGACATTCTTTTCCATGCTTTTCAGCCACTTGTCCTGTAGACTACCTCCAGGTGAAGTGCTTATGCCTTCCTGAGTCTCCTCTGGAATGTGCACCAATTGGGAAGAGCCTGGTCTGGACTGAATAGATATTCTTGTACCTCCAGCAATACCACAAGGATTGCTGGGTATACTGCTGCTTCCAGTAGCCAGTTTGAGACATGACCCTGTTGGACCTTGCTGTTCCCCATTAATGCCTACGGTGGAAGGCTCTGAGCTACAGCGAGTCTCCATGCTGCTAGTGGAACACGGGCCCAGGACACTCTCCACAGTCTGCATGGAATGCTTTCGATTGTCATTCTTACTCTTCCACTGCGATAACAACTGCTTGGAGCGGCTGGATTCCATGGACATATGGATGTTTCCAGTGCTCCTTGCACCATCATCCATGGTTGGTGCATGAATCCGTGGCAGTGTGTTACTAAAAGTCACCATGCTCTCCTTATCTGCGGGGCTATGGGGCTGTGGGACTTCGACATCTGCGCTGGATCTCTTCAGGTTGGTAAGGGATCTAGTATGACGGGTCTGGAGATTACGGTGAAGGAGGCCATCTGAGTGTGAGGATGAAATGCCATCACTACTGCTACGGCTTTTAGCACGCAGACGGTGGCCAACATGTTGACCAAGCTCACCGAGGGACCCAACAGTATCCTGAACCTGAGGTTCACTCTTCAGCTTCTCCTCACTGGGTTGGAAATTCCCAACGGCATGCAGACCCTACCATGATCAGAGAGTTGAGTATGTAATATACAGTATATGTAATATGTATGTAATAATGTCATGTGACACACCAAGTGTATTTTAACAGTAAAGGGCTTGATCTGATTATAGAAAGAAAGAACTCACTAAATAAATAGCAATGCCCCCTCCAAGGAGAAATCCCAGGTAGACATCAATGGCATGGTTCTTGTGCTGGATAATCCGTGTGAGGCCACATACGATGGCACTAATGATGAAGGAGAAGACCAATAGGGGCTTCAGAAGCTTAGATGAGTCTGTCAGAGTGCTGTTGAAATACATCTAAGCAGAAACAAATGCACTCACATTAAAGAGTCACCTTTACATATACTGAGCTTAGTATTGGCATCAATCTCACACTAAGATGATATTTTTCCTTAGATGTACATATTCGAGAAATCTATTTATTAGTGACCTACAGTAGGTGGATGAGTTCATTCAATACAGAGCAATGTGAAGCCAATTAACTGCCGTACAGGTGCCTGCTCACTTACAGTAATCGAAAACAGCTATTACCTTGTTGCCACTATCATTGGCAATGAGGGATTATGGAAACACAACTGAGACTCTTGTGGTACATCAAAAAACATATACACAGTCTGAAAAAAGGTACTGCTGCATCCCTAGTAAAAAAATAGAAAAAAGTAAACCATACAATGTGCAGATGTATCCCAACATTTGATTTGTAGTGTATGACCAAGAACAGACAAATAAGTGTAGTATCTCTATCTATCTATCTATCTATCTATCTATATATATATATATAAATAAAAGAACACATATTGCTTGTGATACACATGACTGATGGAAAACCATCAACCAACCAACTGTGTATATGATTAATAAAATGGTGTGGTAAAATGTCCAATATAATTTAATGTCATTGCCCTGTATTGATTATACTGAGATGATCTCAGCCTTATGCAGGGACTGGGACTGTTCCAAACTGTGAATCAGCATTACTTCACTCATATCCTCAGCATAAACCCACACACACACACACCACTCTACTCCTCCCCAAACTCTGAATCTAAGGCGACTGTACTATACTGTCAAGCAAATGCTTTCAGTGACCTTCACATATTTAAAGTTCACAATTTTGTACGTTTTAAGCGCACTGTATTGTAGAGGTACAGTAACATTTATTTATCATGTTAGAGGTTTACACAGCAATGAGGCTAAATGATGAAATATCCCATAAACACATCAAAGCTGTGTGTGTTGCCTCTCTGCAGTGGATCACACTGAATTTATAAAGATTTTGCATGATAATGAGTTTAACCTGAGTAGAGTGCATGGGTGTGACGAGCTACTCACAGAGACGTAGACAGCAGCAAAGGATGCCAAGGTTGCATGTTGGGAAGGGAAAGATTTTCTGGAAAATGAGAACCCAAATCCGATTAAACATTATATATGAATCAAAATAAATATTCACCTTTTCTAAACAAATGCAGCAAACACTCTGCACAGACTGTTAGTACATTGAAAGTAGTTTCATTAAGTAGCTTCAATAAGCATCTTCCTTTAAAGAAAAAAAATGTACCTCAGCAATATTATCTAACTACACACACACACACGCATACATTATATATAATATATATATTCATTTTCATTTTTTTTCAGAAGAAAGAAAAACAACAAAGAAAGTGACCAGGCACAATCAGTGTTGGGCTGAAAAAGTAATTATGCTATTTTTTTGTTTTGTTTTTTTTCTCCTGCTTTCTCTGGTGTAAGAACCTCTATCAATATAGAAATACAACAAAAAGCCCTTGAGTGCAAATTTCCAAAGAAATAATGCATCATCGAGCTGTGACCGCTGCCATGTTGTACATAGGAAGCACAATATCAGATCGACAGTTACTAAAGTGTGGGCTTTTATTCAAAATGGAATCTATCTTATTACCATTAGGTTGACCAAAGCAACAAGAAAAGCCAACTTTTTAAGAGTATAGTTTATAAGCAGTTTGCCTAAGAAAGGTCATTTGTAACAAAGATCTTCACAATGCGTAATCATGCCAATGGCCGCTTTTCTCCCCAATTTGATTATCTGCCCATTCCCACCCACCAGATAGTTCTCCCCTATCACACCTCCGGGGAGGGTCAAGTCTAACACATGGTTCTTCTGGGACATGTGACGCTATCCAGCCACATCTTTTTGAACTGTTGCTCATGCTGTGTCATAGGGCAGTTTAATACACAAAGAGGAAAGCACTAGCCACCCTCTCTTACAAACATGAGCTCACAGACATCTTCAATTAGCTAGTGTCACTGTGAATGACAGGGGAGAGAGAGTATGCGACACCTCCCATCCAAAGCACATGGCCAATTTTTCTTCTCTTGGCACCCTGCCACGGATGACTGATGTCACTATGAATTGATGGCAAAATAGCAAATAATTAAAAAACACACACACACACACACACACACACACACACACACTCAACTATTCAACGTTCTGTATTCAGGACAGGTTTTCCTGAAATTTAGGAACATTGGGTGTGACAACCTCTTTTTAATGATCAGCTTCCTAATTGGCCCATCAGTATGCGCTTCAAAAGCAGACACCACTGTAGCCACAAATGCACTAATTCTGCCTGCAAGCACTCTGTAGAGTATCTTTTTTTTCCATTTCTACTGGGTAAGAAGAGGAAATAGTGTACTTCTTTAGACAGTTATTAATGAGAAATTCCAAGGGTTGCCAACTTCATTCTGCAAAATGATCCACTAAATCATTGTCATAGGAAATACATACAGTTAGTCACCTATTTACAAGCATTACATTTGACATTCCAAGCAGTGATGCATTTTCAACTGTTACATTATTTAATGAATCTGCATTACACAAGAGATGATAATTCACAGTGCCATTACTTCCCCTTTTCCTCATTAAAAGAATCATGAAAAGCCTTTTACAGGAGCCATTTTTAGACTTATAGCCCTATTGCTGCATGCATGGGTCTAGTCTCCTTGATATATATATAAAAAAAAAAAAAACACAACAGTGGAAATATTTAGTTCAAACATACTGTGTGGGGAACGCTCTAAATATAAAACACTCCAGTGAGGAAATATTCAGGTCATTCTGTGATAGACTTCAGTTTTTTTTTTTCAAAACTTTTGCCTGACCATCTGATGCACTACATCTCCTGCTTCATGTGGCCAAAAAAATAAAGCAGCACCCCTCCCTCCCAAAGCAGCTTGTCTACTTGACATTGACTACGTTTACATGGACAGCAGTAATCTAATTATTGACCATATTCTGAATAAGACAATATTGTGATTAAGGTGTTTACATGAGTTGCTTTTAGAATACTCCATTCATGTTCCCGTTTTACATGTTATAGAACGTAGTTTGATTAAGAGCACATGTCATTACGTCACCACGCCACGTCGTCCGATGTTCCCTCCAGAATTTCACATATAGACATACAGTTGGTCTTCATTATGGCACCGTATACAGTTTTGGGCGTTTTTATTTTTAATTTTCACGGATGCTTCAGTTAATTTTTTGTCATGCTGTACGTGCAAATAGACAACTGCTTGAAGCCATGGGCTGCGTCCAAAACCACGTACTTACCTACTATACAGTACCGAGATACATGTATTTCGCCTACTACTGTATATACACATGTATTTCTCCTTCTATATAGTAGGTAAGTAAGCGGTTTCAGACACAGCCATGCTCTCTTGTTTGCTGTCAAACGGTTGAGCACTGCTGTGTGTGTACGTGTCCTGTTGCAAAAAGCGGTGAAAACTCCCACACGACGTTAATAGTGTGATTAAGGTGTTTACATGTCTGTAATGCACTTCCATAATGCGACTAGAACAGGAATACTCCACATGTCTTAATTCCATTTGTGTTTACTTCGAGTATGACATTAATCGGATTAAGATAATCAAAAATTGCTGTTTACATGCTAGTTTCTTAATCAGAGTATCGTCTTAATATAGGATTATTGTTGTCCATGTAAACGTACTGAACGTCTCAATCTTTTGTTATCCACTTCTACGCCAGTCCTATAGTACCTGCCGGCATTAATGATGGCAGTGTCAGTCCCAGAGCAGATGTCTTCCAGAATGAAAGAGTTCTCATCACAGGAGGAGTTCAGGTGTGTGTAGTTGGGTTTGCATACAGTAAGGAAGTACGGTGCTGGGTAACCCGTCGACAGCTGAATGATGTCAGTTATCAGAGCAGTGGCACAGAGACCAAACACATGAACCCCTGTAAAAAAAAACACAAAAAAAATAAGTGAATAATTAAATTACAATGATGATGATACAGAGTAACTGAACAACAATGTACTGTATACTTTATATTTCTAATTTTAAAAGAAATCAATGTTACTGAGTGCTTAATCATATAATTGAGTCACCATGAGTGCAACTTACCCACAAACCTGATGGCACGACGGATGTATGAGTTGAAGTTGCAGCCAGCTGCATTGATGTTGGCCTCAGCTCCAGGGCCGCTCTGGGTTTTGGACAGCCAGCAGAACAGGATGCCTTCTCCAATCGTTATCTGTAGACAGAATAGCCTCGGAGTCAAGACGTTAAGCCAGAAAGCCATATGAAATGAGAGAGATCAAACATGCCTCTGTGGAGCTCTGCCCTCAGCGTCTTTTTTTTTTTTCGGTTCTTGCTTTCATAATGAAGAGACTCTTTTATTCAATACTGCACATCAGAAGCACTAGTAAGTCAAGAATTCATGAGCTTTCAATACATGAAGCATGCCAGAACATAAATTCTAACTTCCTGCCACGACACCGTTGAGAGATAGGAAAGTCAAAAATGAGAATGAGAGCAAGTTTCTGTCAAGGGGTGGGATATATTAGGCAGCAAGTGAACAGTCAGTTCACAGCAGGAAAAAGTATCTGACTTTGACCAAACAGTATATCCAAAACATCAGGTCTTGTGGGGTGTTCCCGGTATGCAATGGTTAGTACCTACAAAAAATGATCCAAGGAAGGACAACCGGTGAACCGGTGACAGATAAAAAGGTGTCAGAACACACAGTGCATCTTAGCTTGACCTCTATGGGGCTGCATAGCCACAGACCGGTCAGATACTACAACACAACTTCAGAGGTCTTGTGGAGGCCATGACTCGACAGGTCAGCTGGCAGCACAAAGGGGACCTACAATATATTAAGTGGGTGGTTTTAATGTTATGGCTGATCGGTGTATGATGCAAGACTGAGCATCTCAACATAAATCTGTATGACACAAGACTGACACGCTCAATCTAACCGTCTGCTTATATGCATGATGGATGTCTTCCATGGACAATGTAGACATAGTAGCTACTGCTTCCTTGTCCATAAAGACTAGACTGCTTTAGTCGCTAGGTGAGGAGTTTAAATCCCGGCAGGGCTTTGTGTTTGATGTCAGCGGTGCTATACATACTGCAAAGGCAGGCGAGCTGTGGATATGGATATAGACAGATGGTTGGCTTGATGAAGTGCCACACAGCGAGCTAAATCTGAATCCAGATCGCATGCAGATCACACCACACACTTCTCTGTGTGACTCTGACCCTCCAATCACTCTCACTCTCTCTTTCTCTCTCTCACTCGCTCGCGCTCTCTCTCTCTCTCTCACACACACACACACACACACATACACACACACACACACAGTCTCTCCTTTACACTGTGACAATTGGCAAAACCACAGGAGTCCCAAGAGCCTGCAGTCACTTCCGCCCCTGGTGCTAAATCTGTCAGGTAAACAGACTTTAGACACAAATGAGCTGAGTAAAAAGAGAGTAGAAGGCTTATTATCCATTGTTATTTAAAACCAAGTCTGGCATTTGTATAAGTATGTTTGTATATACAGTCCCCTCTGAAACTATTGGAAGGGGAAGGCCAATAAATGTTTTTTTGCTATATACTGAACACACTTGAGATCAGTGGACGACCTTCCTATATCCAGAACATATCCCAACAGCCATGTTCCAAAATCTCCTGGAAAGCCTTCCCAGAAGAGTGGAGCAAAGGGGCAGGGGCAAGGAGTGGCGGGGACCAACTCTGTTTTAATGCCCATGGTTTTGGATGAGGCATATATGGGTGTGATGGCCAGGTTTCCACATACTTTTGGCCACATAGTGTACATTCTGCATATTAAAATAACAAATAGACATACAAACAACTGTTGGTTTAGAATTTTGACAAATACAGCAAAACATTGTGGTAATCTTCTTAGCTCAGTTAAGCTGTGTATATAAGCAGGGTATTCAGCAATGCCCTTCATTATTGTCACTGCTGAGTTACACAGAAGAATATTGCCAACACATTAACCACAGTCCTTTCATAGTTCATACCTCAAACTCGTTTAGCCATACTGTCATTTGCCTTTACAAGCCTCAAGAAGTCAATATGAAGCCGAGCATGAAATAATCGTGTCTCGCCATAAAATAAGTGCCCTGCAACCCTCACTGCTATAAATCCAATATAATAAGCCTATGTACCACAGAAATGATGTGATCTGAGTCTCCCAAAGTGCTAATGAAGGTTTGCTGTAAAATGAGTGTTATGCTAGAATCCTTATAAAAATGTATGTCATTAGAATATACAGTTATGTAAACTTCATCAAGAAGTGCTAGATTATGACTGATTAAAAAAAAATATATATATATATCATCTGGACATAACTGACCATTAAACTGTAATAAACCCTTCCTATAGGCATGACGTTATTTTCTTTAAAGTAAAATGGCTTACATGGCAAATGACATACGTGTGAAATGACTCCTCTTCCTAAATGAATTTCTGAGTAATTTACACTCACCGTTCACTTTATTATGAACATCGGTACACTTGCACATTCATGCAGTTATCTAATCAGCCAATCATGTTGCAGCAGCGCAATGCAGAAAAAAAAATCATGCAAATACAGGTCAACAGCTTCAATTAATGCTCACATCAAAGATCAGAATAGCGGGGGAAAATGTGATCTCTGGGACATTAACCTTAGCGTGATTGTTGGTCCATATGGGCTGGTTTGAGTATTTCAGAAAATGCTGATCTCCTGGTATTTTCACACACAACAGTCTCTAGAGTTTATACAGAAGTCTATAGTAACTCAAATAAGCACTCTTTACAACCACGGTGAGCAGACTAGCATCTCACAACACACAACCCATCAGACCTTGAGGTGTGATGAGTTCCATCAGGTTCCAATCCTGTCAGCCAGGAACAAGAATCTGAGGCAGGCACACACACACACACACACACACACACACACACACACACACACACACACACACACACAGTGTGTATTTCAACCTAAAACAACAGATGTGATTATCTGAAAGTGTTGCATGAATGTACATACTGTATATGCAATATAAAATAATATATATCTATATAATGAGACATTGCAATAAAACATTAAATCTGACAATTCTGTAATTTTAAGATACTGAGTTATAAAGCTGACCTTAAATAAAGGAAAAACATATATAATGTAAAATTTGTGCACCCTTGAGGAATATTTTGGTGCATAGTGTCTCACATGTATTTATTGCCATGTATATGTATAATGTATTTTTTTGTTTTTTAACTCATTTTTATAACTTTATAATTACAAGGTCTCATATGTATGCATGAATATATAAAATGTATAACAACTATGGTGTCATCACAAAACAAAAGAGAGGGGGAAAAAAAAAAAAAAACACAAATGCAGCTTTAATTTGAAAAACTAAAACAATCAAGGGGTTAAGGTAAAAGTAGGTAATACAAATAGGTTCGGCTACATTAACACACAAATCAATGGAACGGCCTCGCAAAGAGTAAATAACTATTGTGTGTGTGTGTGTGTGTGTGTGTGTGTGTGTGTGTGTGTGTGTGTGTGTGTGTGTGTGTGTATATGTTACACTGTTACACTGACCGTGACAGCAGGTGCACCGAAGGTGAGGATGAGGAGCATGATGAAGGGAATAACCTCGTGCGCTGGCTCGATGTACGGGAAACTCAGACTGCGGTCATGGCAGCTGAAACCCCAGTGCACTGGTTTGAAAATGTCTGTCCATTCTAGGAAGTAAAGGCTCACTACAGAGGTCAGCAGGATTGGAAGCTGGAATAAAAGTGCAGAAACAACATGGTGAGAAAATGTGGCAACAAAAGTCCACATCAAGATTTCTTTTTCCCCTTCACATTTTGGGGCATATTCAAAGTTAGCGACTTACGTTGCCATCTTAAGTTTAAGTTAAGTTACATCAATATTTCTGCAAGGAAAGTTCCTTGTGTTCAGCGTCATGTTACGCACATGTTTTAAGTTGATTTTCAGTATGGACCATTTAGATTATGCAAATCACCTGCATGTAGTTCATGGTTCTTTTACTTCCACGGCCTGGGTTCGATTCCTGGTCAGGGAACCAACCCCAGCCAATGGAGGGTTGCACGACCCAGTGCACTCTCAGTGGACTTTCCCCAAGCCCGGAAAATGGGGAGGGTTGTGTCAAAACCGGAGCAGTAGGGATGTTCAATTTCGGGTTTGTCAATATTGTCTACACTACCACCTTTAATCTCAAGCATTTGACTTAAGCCTGAAAAAATCATGGGATATAAAAAATTCTTTTTTTTTTTCTTTCCTGTCAAATGTACTGTATTATGATGCAACATAGAAGCAAGAAACAATTTCTGAATGAAAAATAAAAATACAATGTGAATGAGAAGAAGGCAAGCATCGAAATAAACATCTCATAGGAATCTAGTATATTGCCAATATATTGTTGCATGCATGCTCCTTGTTGTAATTATCTCATTAATCAGTGCAAATTTGTTTAATTTAACAATATGACTTAAACCCTCATTATTTTACAGCTCATTGTGCATTTTAATTTTTATATCAGGCTTTGCCAGTACTCATGAACACAACTTAATAAAGCACTAAACCGAAGTCATGAAATTATAATGTGTGCATGGAACACAGGATAATTATGCTTTTAAATCACTACATTGAGTTGTTGAATTAACTAAATAATACCAAGGTTTTTGTTCATTCTAGTCTGTAAAAAACAAAACAAACAAAAAAACATGAAGACAGTTTGAAAAATAAGATGACCAAGAGCCCACCTGATATGATTAAGTAACTGTTATTCACACAGAATTTGGTACTTGAGATAAGCAATGTCTCTGATTTAGCTGCTACCTCATCCAATGTTAACATTACTCACAATGAACCATGAAAATAGAGAAACCAAACTGATTCAATCTCAAATTCCAAATCAGGTTTGTCAAAATTTACAGACTTTCAGCAGTTTGCAGTGAACAAATCAAACAAAAGCCATTGAAATAGTTCAACACAACGAATGCTTCAAGTGGTTTCCCCAAATTCAACTGAAAATGCAAATTATAAGGATTTCTCCAGTCTCAAAATTATTCAACCCCTTCATGGCAAGCATCTTTCAGTAGAGCACCCTTTTGCTGTTATGACCTGCTGCAAACGAGATGCATAGACAGACACCAGCTTCTGGCAGCGTTCCTGAGGAATCTTCAGAATCCTCACAAGCAATGGCTACCAGTTCAGTAATATTCTTGGGTTTGTGTGCTGCAAGCGCTTTCTTCAAATCCCACCAGAGATTTTCTATGGGGTTCAAGTCAGGTGACTATGATGGCCCTGCAGAATCTTCCAGGACTTTTTCTGCAACCAAGCCTTCATGGAATTTGAGATATGCTTGGGATCATTGTCCTGTTGGAAAGTCCAATGACGCCCAAGCTTCAGCTTCCGAACAGGCGGCCTGACGTTTGCTCCTAGGATCTCCTGACACTTCAATGAATCCATCGATTTTCATAATCGATTATTAGTGAGTAGTTGTTGCAGCTCTACATGAAACTGTACAATCACTCTTATTATACCCAAATTGGATCAAGTATGCTTCAATCTATGTTAAATACAAGTTAAAGGGGACAGATTGCACCTGGGAAGTAAGAAATAAAACAAGTTAGGATGTGCTGTTACTGGAAAATAATAATAATTAAAAAATGTATTCTAATACAGCCTGACCTGAATAACAGCGTGTCACAAAATGTTTTACTCTTCTTATACCAAAGAACTTTGCCAACTTTTACACTTTCCTTCTTTTTCCCCCTAAAATATTTCTGGTTGTTTGTCACTTAATTTATATATGTGGCAATTTCACAATAAACGTGAAAAAGGTTCTGACATGGTTTAACTTGGTTTCTTTTCTTTTTCACATCATAAAAATCTGCCATTTTAACAGGAATGTGTAGACTTTTTTATAGCCAATTCTATAGCAAGTTCTTACTATAGAATTGTCAACGTATTAGAATACTGTAAGTGCATATAAACCTTGTAGCCGGAACTACTTTGTGAGCCATACTGTTATAGAAAATGAATTAAAACCTTCTGATCAATCAGCATCAAGCGTTCAACAGCACTGTGGCATAAAGCAAAATAAATCAGCATGACAAAGTGAATTAGGGTTCCAATGAGTCTTTTGCTGAGAAGAGTACATGTAAGGCTTAACACAGTGAAGTATCCTCTCTGTGGCGCATGGTCTAAATTTGGCCATTGGCATCTTCATGCAGTCGTGTTCCAAATTCAGCTTTAACAGGCAACCTTGAAAAGAGAAAGTACAAGCGCTCTTAGTGCTGGCAGAACAGAAGGACGACCTGCTGAGATTGGGAATGCTCACAGATCCTCAGCTAATACAACTACATGCAAATACAAAACACCAAAGGATCTCACAAACCAAAAACAGGGAACTAAAGACCATCCACAAAAGAAAAATGTAAAGACTTAATTCACAAAAGAAAATGTATAGACTGGGATGTGTAATAACCATGTAGTATTGCTGAGGACCTCTCACTCTTTGTCTTTTTCTCTCTCTGAGCAGGGAATTGAGGAGAAATATAGGTTAGTGGACGCACCTTGACTACTGTAAAGTTTTGCAGAATCAGCATGCTGAGGCAGCTGCTTGCTGTAGTACTGTGCATATCAAGCAGCTTCTCTTTCTACTGCACAATCCAAACCTACAAGTGATACCTCATTAACTGATCAGGGCAATGAAACAGGCATGACAACCACTGTACACCAGAACAGGCCATGTAATACGATCGATGAAGTGATAACTCCTTCTGTCCTCGAACTTGGCACACTTTCAGGAAAACCACCTCAAGGGTTAAGCCTAGATGCAATTTCAGCGACACAAAATCCAATCTAGAGAGACAGATTAGAATTCCTCTCATACCTGGAAATGGCCTTCTAAGATTTCAAAGCTTATTCAAGTGTATCACTCATCAAACGGTCGACAAAAAACTTGGAAGAGGAGGTGAAAGTCATTTAAATAATTAATATATATATGAATAGAGGCTGGCTGCTTATTTATAGAGGCTCAGGTAATATCACAGCAAGCACTTAAAGATTCCCACTTCCAACATTGTTCAAATATTAATGTTGCACTGTAGTAGGTGGGAGGACCTATTAACACACTCACACACACTCTTACACACTCGATTCACAAATCTATAAATCTACGTCCAGATTTCTGTAAAGCTGTTTTGATCAAAGCGCTATAAAAATAAAACTGAATTGAATGTAATAGCTCTTGGAAGTCACATGACTTGCACCTGAGACAGATTCAAGCAGTTGAATAAAATTCTTACCAAAATCTTAACAGATATGACAACTAGAACAGATGTTGAATGATCTCTTGGTGTACATATTTACAGTATATATTTCTACAATTCACACGACAGGCTACTTGTATATGTACATGCAAGCACAGGGATGTAAACAAAAAAATCGTCAGTAATTCTGCCTTAAATCTGAAAAAAAAGGCAAGATATTCAATCTGATAAAAACAAGATAACGTCCTCCCCCCCTTTATAGTTTTAAATATATATACACACACCTGTCATTGGCTTGTTTGTATCATTACAACCATTTATTAGCATGTAAGCTATAACTTGGATTATGAAATCAGTGCAATTTTTTAAAAAGTTTAAGTATATTTGACGGCACGGTGGATTAGTAGTTAGAAAATTCGCCTCACACCTCTAAGGTTCGGGGTTCTCCGCCTGCTTCGGGGGTTTCCCCAGAGTGCTCCAGGTTTCCTCCCCAGTCTAAAGACATGCACTGTAGACACACTGGCATTTCCAAATTGTCTGTAGTGTGTGAATGGGTGTGTGAATGTGTGTGATGGGTTGGAACCCCGTCCAGGGTGTTCCCCGCCTTGTGCCCTAAGTCCCCTGAGATAGGATCCAGGCTCCCCGTGACCCTGTGTAGGATAAGCAGTACAGAAAATAGAAGGATGGATGGAGTTTAAGAGTTTTTAGAGAAATATTTGCCCTTTTACATTAGTAAGGAATGTCTATCATCTCTCTCTCTATGCATTTTTTATTCGTTTGCGCATTACTGTAGCTAAATAATGCTACGTTCACATTTAGACTGAACCCTAACCTCAGTTTTGTTTTTTTAAATAAAAGCTACAATATAAATATATAGGTCCCCATAAAGAAGGGGGAAAAAAACTTACATTTACAAACCATGTACAAAAAAAAGAAAGAAAGAAAAGAAAATGTATGAATATCTATTTGTGTATTTAATAAAACTGAGGGTGGGATCAGTTCACAAGGTGTCACATCCACCTCATGTGTTTGACCCAGATATGCTCAAGCTTCTCACTAGGCCAGAGGTATGGGTGAAGTCTTGCAAATAAATAAATAAATAAATAAATAAATAGCACTAGCAAATATTCCTATGAGGAACACAGTATTACATGTATCAACCAGATGTGGTTTTATCACATCATGACATTAGAATACCTCTTACTCTTTCTTTTTTCCTCTCAACATGCAGGTTGAGGAAATATGTGTCAGTGCAAACACCATGACTAGGTCTATGGTGTCTGTGCTGCTATGAAATAAACATGAACCGAACACATGGATGTGGTGAATCAAACATGAGGTAGAAAAGAAACAGGAAAAGCACTAGCCTACCCCCCACCCCCACCCCACCCCCCGTTCTGTATTTTTTTGTTTGTTTGTTTATTTTTTTTTAATCAGGCATCTTATCTAGAAATCTAGAATCATCACCGCACCTGATACTAGGAATAAAAATGCTCATGAAAGGATGCTTTGCTTTAGTAACCCGTTTGGAAAGTAGCTTCTTGGTTTAAACACAAGGTATACACTAATGTACCTTTCAAAGCTCCAAAGTCTTTAGGCTGCCTACATGCACAGAAAATCCGCTGAGTGCACCTGTATATACTGTAGGATTCATACAGTTATTAATAAACCGCCGGTGACCCAAAAAAAAAAAAACAACAACCTCGTATCCTTGTTAAAATGCACAATACACTTTGCAAGCTTGTCCAAATAAATAAGCAGCATCTACTTAATGATTAATCATATCGTCCGGATTCTCGCGATATAAACAGTAGTCGCTGACCTACCTCAACAAAATAGAAGCATGGGAGTAAAGAAAGGCTATCCTTAGTCGTCTTTCCCTTTGCTCTTTCTCTCGCAGACATGGCTATTTCTTTGCCTTTCCGTGCCCAAGAAGACAGCTGGCTCACTTGTAGCGTTTTTCAGCGGAGCTCGACC